>NW_010323212.1:0-46108 GCF_000700745.2 Antrostomus carolinensis | reverse complement strand
AATCCCCAACATTCTGTGATTCTGTGAGACACAACATGACAGCAACTCTGACTGCCCAGACAATGCTGGCACTCCCACTTCTCCTTTCAAGAAAGAGGAATGACCAAGAAGTAGCATTATCTAACACAAAATTAAGATTGTGTCAATGTGACTGAGCAGTCCAGAAGATTGCCCTTTGAACAAAAAGGCTTCTCTGGCAGCTGGCGAGCCATGGCTTCCCCATGGCAAATGACTGCCTTCTGCTTGGCTAAAACCACCACTGCACCACATTTGGGGTGCACGGTGTTTGCAGTTTTTCCATGTGCAAGATCCAAAACTGCCAAAAGCATCTCAGTGCCCAATATGAGGGTCTTATGTCAGTACTGAGGCGACAAAATTATTTTTTTTATCCTTATTCAGTTTTATGCTTACAAAAAAAAAAAAAAAAAAAAGATTTTAAAATTTACAGAGTAGAGAAAAACTCCAGACATAAAATCTGATACTTAAACAAAATAACTTAAAAATAAATAGAGCAGTTTTAATCTTTGATGTCACTTCCTTGGATTTCATGATACAACACCTGAGGTGAATTTTTTCCATTTTACTTCAGCAGGCTCTTTTCCTGTGTATGCTTATGGTAAAATAATAACCAAGTTTCATTTATGTTAACTAATAAAATTCAGTTCTATCATTTCTTTCTGTCCCTTTATAGTTCTTTTCAGTTGACTAAATGGAAAATACTCTATCTCTAGAGCTGACTGGAAAAGAAATAAAGGTTTGACTCTCATCCCACTTTTATGGGGTTTGTGCTGATGTAATTGTACTGATTTCAAGGAAATTGCTTCAGATTTGTGCCATTAGTTAGATCAGAATCTAGATGCCAGTGCACCCTGAAAATATCCAGTTCTGCTAAAAGGTTCAGTGTTACTCTCAGAGTTTTACATCCTGAAGTCTAATTGCACCGTGTAAAATAACATTTATTAAAGATCAGATATGAAACATAAAGATGGCTATTATTTGAAACTTTAGGATATAGTATTTGCCCACTGGTCTACATGGGCCATTATGCTTAAAAACTGTAGTAGTACAGGAAATAAAATTTCTTTTTTATGTAGCATGACTTTATATTCATATTTGAAATGAAAACACTGTAAGATGGAGAATATTAGTAGGGCACGTTGAAGTCAACTTATATTGTCTAGAAATTCTTTTTAGCTGATAGTTGCTGTCCTGTGCTACAATTTTCCTTGTGCCTAGTTTGAGATATGTGCTGTAGCTCACAATCAAGAGGGAAAGAAAATGCTGTAATTTTGCAGTTGCTGCTGATGAGAACTCACTCACATTGGTTTTTAAAAGCAGAAAATTAGAGTGGGCTATGCAGTGTCCTAGTGCACCTTGAACCTCTGCTACGCCACCAGTGCTGAAGAACTTGAGCATAGGTCTTGGAGTTCTGTAGACTGGAAGGCAGGGGAAGGAGACAGGGGTACTATGTCCATTGGCAACCTGGGAGGTGTGAGGGCTGAAAAAAATGGGATGAAAATGTCCTTGCTATATTTCAGCTCTAGGTTAGCAAATTACATCTCAGTATGGTAAGATGAAGGATAACATAGCTTGAGTCATTTGCATTCAGATATTTTTGTACTGGAATTTGGAGCCTTGTGCTCAGACTGTCCTATAGGCCATCCATATGGCCTCTCTAACTCAGAGGAACAGACCCCGTTAGATCCTGCCACAGTCATCGCTTTACTAGTTTGTACAGTTTCTTGGTAGGAGCTATGCAGCCAGTAGATCATGTTTCATTGAATAGGCAACAACAGAAAGATGGAAATGAAGAGATTTATGATTTATATTGATCTGATGATATATATTGATCTGATGATCAATACTGGAGTAAGTTAAAGGAGGATTATGCTTGCTCCATTTAACAGGACTTCCAGACCAGTGTTTTGAACCACAAGAAGAACTGGAGTAAATTTCAAAACAATGGTTTTTGTGTTTATCCTCAAACCCTATTCTGACCTCTTCTCCTAGATCCTCTTTTAAGTAAAAGTGTGTAAGAGCCTGAGGAACACAATACTATTGCTTAATTTTGTCTGCCTTTCATTAACATTTATATGAGTTTATGCCATGCCTTTTACTGTTTTCCAGCTGATAAATGTTTTTTTAATATTGTGCACAGATCATTTTGCTTATAATCAAGGAAAGGAAATTAAGTTTAAAATCTGAGAGCTTTAGGCAAAAACGTCAGGCATGGACCAGATGACCACATGAGAGTTGCAGACTCTTTTTGTGCCCCAGATTGGTTGGTATTGTTTTGATGCTGTTGTACTGGAGCAAGAGCACTAACGTAATTATGAGATCAAGCAACATCTGGCAGATTTGGCACCCAGCTCACAATCGATTGTTAGTTCGGGTCAAAGGACGAATGCGCCTTAAGTGCACGTTAGGGTGCGCAAGCATAAAGATTGCATTAGCAAAGAAGGAGGAATAGTGGCATTCTTGAGTTTCATCACCCAACAAAATTGATGGCCCACAAAAGAGCAGTGGCACAACACACAAAAGTGATGATGCCAGCGAGACTGACGCGCTGCGGGTGGTATTTGACATCTTCTTGCTGTGGGCTGTTGTGTGTTGTGATTTATGTCACTGTAATGATTGATTACTTTCAGATCGTTCCCATTCTACCATATCTCTGAGAACTTCCCTCTTCTTCAAAAATCTTTTTGTTCCACAAGCCCTAGGCTGCAGATGGCATCAACCCACGCCTCTCCATTGTTTGAAGCCTACAAGAACTCCACCATTCTTTGGGGGAATGCTCATAGTTGAGTAGCTAGTGTCCAATTAAGTCCTGAAACTGTGGCTGTGGGCACTTTAACCTTTTTATCCCCTTGCTCTTTTAGGAATTTCATTGCATGCAACAGTTGCAACTCAATGATGCCTAAAAAAATCATTAAGAAAGAAAATCAAGAGATATATTTTTCAGGTTATGGGAAAGTGCTTCAAGTGATGGCTACAGCTGCACCTGTCACACCTCCATAAAGGTTCTGATTATATTTCATAAAATGAATTATCATCTCTGGCATGCAGCATTACAGCAGACTCTGTGTAAGGGCAACAGGCTAAAGCTTCTGCATGCTGGGAAGCCAAAAATGCCTCTGGGATGCTTATGCAAATTATCAGTTTTCTGTGATATCTCAACCATTCTGTGTGACACATAAAATATCAATGACTCAATATTTATATGGTGGGAAAAACAAGAATTCAGGGCTCATATCAAGAAAAAAACTACTTTTAAAATATCTTTTTTAATTGAGCAGATCTAACATGGCATGGTATCGTGGGAGTTAGTATAGTGGATAGTGAATATCTTTACTTCTTCAAATCACAACAAGTAACTACCACAGACTTTATTAGTTTCTATTTCCTTCTCCATTAGGAAGCAACAACACCGAGAAGAACATATAGTCACTGACAACAAGATACCCAAAAGGACTCGCAGTACACACATTTTAAAACATCTAACCCTTTGACTCTCTAAGTTTCCACAAATGCCTTTTGCTGTCACTGCGTACATGCAGTACTGCTGCCCAGTGCTTTCTGGAGCTTCTTTCCCTTCTGGAAGCCCTGGGAGGTGCAAAGGGATATACCACGAGTCCCAAGAAATCCTTCCAGTTGCACATTTCTCAAACACCATTACTCAGATACAATATTAAGAAGTAACCAAAAAAGCTTTGTTTATCTTCCTTCAAAGCACATACAGATTTGTTTTTTACATAGGATGTAACGAAGTCTATAACATACTTCATTTATCAACAATATCTGTTTTGAGTCAGACAGGTAGAGGGATCAGCTCCTATGTAAATCTAGTAAAGATTCAAGATGTAGGCCAGGCTGAGGCCCATCAGTGCTGTTCACCTGCCACACAAAGAGATTTCAACATTATTAGGTTCCTGTCTGATAAGAGTCCAGTAAGTGCCACTTTCACTGAATGTGAACCATGGTGGTGTCCACAGCATGGCTATCAAAAGCCCGTGAAAGCTTCCATCTGGACTCAAGGACGTCTGGTAATACCAGAAAAAAATACACAAACTACTCACATTGTGATAAAAGAAAAAAAATTTGACTGGAGAAAGAGGACAAGAGCAATAGGTCAGCTTGTGCTGGCTGAAGTTAGAACTGATTGTCCAATTTATTAAAAATAAAATGACCTTAAACTGTGCTATTTAATATTTACATGGACAGAGTTAATTTCTCAGTTCCAGTGCTGCTCATCTCTTGCTTTGTTTAATTTTCATCCAGGTGACTAGGGATGCAAGATATCTATCAATGGCTCCAAGCCTGGATGAGTCCTCAGAGTGAAGATTAGAAGCACTGATCTGTGTTTTCCTTTTTTTTTTTTTTCCCCTTTTTTTTAAATAAGTATCTGAGGAGTTTCTGTGAAAGCATTTAATGTAAGTGGGTCACAAAGAATGAAAGCTGTCCTTGGGCAGCCTTTGAACAGGCACAAATATGTTTTCCTTCTTATTTCTTTTTTCAGCAAAATAGAAAACATAAGCCCCTTTCCGTAAGCAGTATTTCATTTTTGACAGGCTCTACAACTCCTCAGAAACCATAAACAGCGCTGAATGTAATTCAAATAGCCTTTGATACACACACTCTGGGCCTGATTCCCACTTAAACTAAGGTTTGCATTATCTTTACACCCACTTTAAAACTGTTTTCACTGCTGGAATCTCAAGGAAGGCTTTAGTTCTAGGGAGAAGGAGTATTGAAGTATTTTGAGAGGGGAGGAGTATATTTGCCAATTGAAATGGAAGGTACCATGCTGCAGAGAGAGCACTGCCACCCACAAAATGAAAGGCTTGACCCTGACTTGTACTGAAGCCCTGTATTGACCCTACTGTACTGAAACCCAGCTCCCATTGGATTACTTTACTTAATTGCTATGGATGGGTAGAACTTAGAATCATAGAATCATAGAATGGTTAGGATTGGAAGGGACCTTAAAGATCATCTAGTTCCAATCCCCCTGCCATCAGCAGGGACATCTTCCACTAGATCAGGTTGCTCAAAGCCTCATCCAGCCTGGCCTTAAACACTTCCAGGGAGGGGGCATCCACAACTTCCTTGGGCAACCTGTTCCAGTGTCTGACCACCCTCACAGTGAAGAACTTCCTAATATCTAATCTAAACCTCCCCTCTTTCAGCTTAAACCCATTTCCCCTTGTCTTGTCATTAGTTGCCCTTATGAAAAGTCCCTCCCCAGCTTTCTTGTAGCCCCTTCAGGTACTGGAAGCCGCTATAAGATCTCCCCAGAGCCTTCTGTTTTCCAGGCTGAACAGCCCCAACTCTTTCAGCCTGTCTTCATAGGAGAGGTGCTCCAGCCCTCGGATCATCCTGGTGGCCCTTCTCTGGACTTGTTCTAACTGGTTCTAACCTTCTCTAACTTGTTCTAACTTCTCAGATACAAGTAAAGACAGAGAAAGCGTTTCCAAAAGAAAGCAGATGAGCCTGTGCACCCTGCCATGCTGAGCAGCTGCAGTCCTGGCCACCCTTTTACAGGGGCGAAACAACCCTACAGTGTCCCATGACAGGCTACAGTGACCCAGCTCTTTGGCATGATAATCTTAATCTTACAGTTTAGATAAATTAAATATAACTTGGGTTAAATGAGTCAAGAAAAAAGGAGATCTAGTTAGAGAATATATCTATGGCTTTCTTTTGCCATACTGCCTTTTAGCTGCCTTCTGATGCCCTTGCGGCTGTTCACAGTTGCTGTGAGCTACAGAAACTCTCAGGTAATAATAAATTATTTGAATTGACTGAATATTTGCATAGCTGAATGAGGCAATGGGGATGAGAGCCTATCTTCAGTTGCTCTTGGCCCAGAAAATAGATTTGATGGCTCACTCTTACAAGCAAAAAAACCCAAATAACCATTTGGTTATCGGGAAAGATGATGTTTGCCCAAAATCCAGTTTACTTCATTGCTAAGCAATGGTGAATTGTGTTTTCGAAGACAAGTCTGCATCCTTCACCAATGTTAAGCATCAAAATTTCAAAGACTATGTAAAAGGTAGAGACTCGCATGCAATACATGCCCTTCTCTCTGTTGCACAAACTACATGCTCTTCTCAGTACTGTTTTAATGAAAATAATGTGCTTCAGCCAAGCACTTAAGCTTAAGTATTCACTACAAAAGCACCTCTCTTGACTTCCTCAGGATTATTCGTGTGCCTGCCTTTGGCATTTAAGCACTCAGTTGAACCAAAGCCCATAGCATTATCTAATGAAAATAACTAAATATATTAGACACATACAAAATTTGTGATCACCATTCCTGTGGAGCCCATTTTGTAGAATGGATCCCATTTATAGAATAAAATAGGACAGAGGTTTCTAATGTTATATCATCTGAATCAAAATGAAGAGACTGAGGAGTTACAAAGACAGTCACAGACCAGCTGAGGTTGGCAGGGATCTCTGGAGGTCACCTTATCCAACCCCCCTACTCAAGCAGAGTTACCTAGAGCAGGCTGCCCAGGACCATGGGCATACTTGTTGTTTTTGAAGCATCTGTGAATACTACTAGTGACACCTTCAAGCTAAAAAAAAAATAATTAAAAAAAAATTATTCATTTTATAAGTGAGTTTACAAATTCCTGATAGCACTGAAGTCAAAGCAAAGGCTTACAGGTGCACAGAAACTGCAGTGGCTAACACAGAATAAACTCTTCCCAGTCTCTAATCTGACAGCATCTGATGATTTTACAATGATAAATCATAAATCTTCTTGGCCTAAAGACTTGACAGTGTTCCTTTTTTGAAGTAATATCTCCTGCAAAAGGACAAAATCTTCTCTCTATTTAATTTGTATACCTCTACTTCAGAAAGATTGTGGGGGACATGATGGAAGATAGAATTGGGTCTACTCTTCTTAAGAGAACAGAAGAAGCTGTGCAACATTTTTTTTAAGTAAACTAATTTTTTGCCTGCTGAAAATTATACATTTTTAAATGTATTATTATATCATAAACATTTTACAGTACCTGAAAAATGTTTTTATGCAGCAGAATCAGTCTATACCTTTATCACGGAATGAGGAAATGTGCTTTATGCAGAAATGACCCTTTGAAGGTATTATCTAGCATAGTACTGCACTGTGACTACTGATAGGGATTTTTGCAATGAGGACAGTCTATTGCCATGGAAAGCAGGATTGCCACCACAGGTTGTCCAGACCAATATGAGATCTGACACAGACAGTGCTCGTACTTTCAGTGTTTGATTCAAACTCATAGTCAACAGAACCCATGGGCAGGAGTGGGCTCTTCATGAAAACAAAGCAGTCAAAGGAATGAAAGGAGTGGAAATACTCATTTCTAGACTGCACATGTGTTTCAGGTTCCCTACAGCAGGTGTTTCTATACAAAAATGGAGTAAGCCACTCTTAAAAAAAATATATTAAAAAATAAAAAATCACCTATGTGCTAAACACAGTTCCAGGAAAGTTTATGAGAAAATAAGCTTTGACAGTAGGCTCAGCATACATGCTGTCCTTTTCATTCCCTCTTCCAAGTGGAAATAAGCCTGACATGTGGACCTGTGTCTGAATTTATGGTTCATGACAACAGAAAGAGAGAGGTATTAAAATAAAAATCACTTTCTGTGTTTCCACACTCCTCCCATGTTTAAAATATCAATGGAAAAGGCACATCTTATCTGGAAGAATAGTAAAGAATGATCAGCGTCCAGTGTATGTTCTCTAGGAAAGAAGAATAAATCTGGAGTAACTTCACCAGTATTCTGGTATATATGACCAGACTATAGCTCATAAAATCTTTCCCTGGGAAGAATCAGTATTTTGCAATTCTAGCTCAGTCACTCTAACTTTCCTTACATACTCTTCTAGACAACTTATTTATTTATTCCATTATAAGGATGTTCTGTTAGGGCCTGTGTACACGTGTACATAACAGCCATAAAAATCACAAATACATTCGCAATCCCTGACTGAACAGAGTTAGTGAAAAGAAATTCTTCACGTTCTATACAATTCCTTTATGTATTAAGTTACTTCAACAGAAGCAATTGTTTTTCTTTCAACTGCACCTGTAGCACAATCATGACTTTTACCCTTGAAAATATCTGCCTGAAAATTCCACATTGCCCAGGGTTAAAGAGCTGGGACTTGGTTTTCCCCCCCCCCCAGATCATAATCTTTTTAACAAAAAAGGTTTGGAGGGGTTTTTTTGAGCTACCTCGATGGCTGCAGCCCTGCACGGGGTCAGCGAGCAATAAGCAACCCCACTGTAACGGTGGACTTTCTTTCCCCCTGCTTCAACACAGAATAAATGTCCTTTCCTCACTCTGTGGAGTGCTCAATTTCCCACAGAATGGTTTATTCCTGCAGAATTCTCCAGGCACACAAACCATTCTGTTCTGGTGAGCTCTGCACATCTTATTCATGGTAATTACGCTCACATCTTTGATCTCAGATGAGATCTCTTGTGCATATTTTGTTCTATTTATGTCTTTGATCTTGTTACTTGTTTTTCCCTCTTTTTTTCCAGTCGCCTGTCTTTTCATTTGAAAGACATTCATCCTACATCACTTTAGAGACAAAAGGTGAAACACTGGTGCATGTATCCCAAATAACCTTGCAGAATATACGGTAGTGCTGAGCAATTTTTTTAGCAGAGCGCATCTGGGTTTTGTATCCCAATTTAAACGAGCAGTAGCACATCATGCTGCTGATGTCAAGAATGCACCTAGGCAGCTGAAAGTAATATCTGGTACTGAGCAGAGCATATTAAAAAAAAAAATAGCCCAGTTATTGTGATGACCGCAGTGACAGCAGATTACCCTGGCAGAGAGGAGACGCGTGGGACCCACTAGTGTGCATGACAAAATCTGCTCTCCATGGCAACAGGCAAGTGGCAGGGGGAGAGCGCGGCAGGAGCCCTGCGCCGAGCGGGACGCGCCGTCCTGCAGCCCTCCCCGCTGCCCCAGCCAGGCTTCGCAGCTGCGGCAGTGATGGAAAGCTTCAGCCTCCAAAGCGCCTTTATAGTAAACTTGCCCCACAGCAGGCATTTACAAATAAATCAAAGGAAGCAATAAATATTTGCGACTTCTCAGGTGCCTCTATTGTTAATACTATAATACTAAAAGCATCACGGTTGCCCTAAGCTCTGGTGCTTAGCGAGGAGCTCCTCAGCGGGACCATAAGCATGTGCCAGCTCTAGCACTTGTTGTCAACAGGATTTGGATTTATGGTTGAGAGTAAAAATGCAATACTGTTTTACTAAAGCTGGTTGCTCATAAGGTATCAAAGCAGAACACAGGAGTAAAATTTCCAGGGCTCAGAATCACTATAGTGAGATGACCTAAATTTACTACAGTGGTTCACGGGGATTAAGCTGAAAGACTAGAGGGATCTCCAATTATGAGAGAAAAAGCATTGGTTGGTAAGAGCTACATAAAACAACTGCCTCAAACCCCACATTCAGTCAAAATTCACAAACACTTCTTCACTGTGAAACAATTGGCATTTATCACTCCCTTCCACTGTGCTGGCTTGGCTAAAACTGCAGAGGACTGACAAGCAGATCTACATGACAGAACCATGACAAGTATCCTCTGGCTCTCCTTTATCACCTCACAGACAAAATCTTATATCAATAATAAATACAGAATCATCACAGGAGGCTACAGGGCTGGTTAAGAATGAATGACAGTTTCCATTTGAGAATTTATATAGATTAATCAACGTTTTTGCACTGGAATTTCTCAAGCTATAGGAGACATGTGGATTAGGGGCAAAAGAGTTCATCAGGGAAGTTGTTTCTAAATGCCGATGTCTATTTACCAAATCTCAGTGCAATTCTCAAGCAGCCACATATGCTCATAATAAGTTCTAGCACTGAAAAGCTCACAAATCCCTGTTTAGCTTCCTCTGAAGCACATAGAAGTTATAGTAAAGCTACTATGTTATGGTAACATAAAGCTACTAGTGCCATAGTCTGCTTGCTATATACACATAATTAATTTCTTTGAGATCTCAATTACCTCTCCACTCATCCTGTCGCAGAAGTGGAGTTATTATCTCAGCAGGGAATAGAGTATCACATTGCTTACTTTGCACAGGTTCCTCTCCATGTGACTAATCCTTCACCCATGGATATAAAGGTGCAGGTTTTGGTTGCTAAAAGCCCTGTGAAAACAGCAGGCAGAAACTGTAACTCCCAGGATAACCCTAATCCAATACAGGTGTCACAAAAAGTATGAGTAAAATCTGTTCTTATTTTTTTTTAATTATGCATAAACAGGAATTCATTAAAAGATTAAGACGATGGACAAAAAATTTCATAAAGACAGAGCTAAGAAGATTATTAGAGTATTATTATTTTGAAAAAGAGAAGACAGAAGCTTTGAGCAATTTCAGTCTCTATTTGATTTGCCTTAATTCCAGCAACACAGAGCAAGTGCATGTTTGTTTTGCACTAGAACTTATGCTGACCTCCTCAGAAGAAGTGCTCATATTTTCTCCTGCCTTCCAAAAACATATCAGAAATCTCACTTTCTTATTATGTACAAGTATTTTCCAGGCTACTCTCATCTTTTTTTAAAGCAGAACCAGTTAATACTTTGCAACCAACACCTTCCTGCTGGGAAGATCCTTCCCCCTGCAATTGATGTGCCTTCTCAACTTGAACTGCAAATCATGCAGCAATTATATCATTCGCTGTCTTTGATGACATGCAGACATCCCAGGTCTTCTGCAACCCAACACAGTATTCTATGGGAAAATCCTTTCTGTTTAAATTTAAGACAAATGGAAAGAAACCTCCATGTGTGTAATCCCATTTAAAAAATAATTCTATGGTACAAGAGCCTATAAATCCTTGTTTGATTTGAAATTTAAAAACAAATAGAACAAAGATGTTTGAAATCCACCCATATGTGTACTCCCACAACCGCAGTCATACGGGTTACACTACCACATTTCAGAAATTATTTCATGATCTCAGTCATTGCTTGGTCAGACAGGTTTCCCTAAATCCATCCTTCTTGCCCCATTTTAATTACTGGATTGTTAAAAATAAATATGACAAATGGGATCTCAAGAGGTATAAACTGACCCAAAGCAGGACACCATTCCAGACAGACATTTGCTAACCTTTTCTCAAGAAGATCTGCACCACCTCAGCGAGGGGCTGTTTCAATACCACCGCCATTTCCCCTCCCCGCAGCACTGACACCTGCCCATCGCGTGCGGGTTCGTATTCTCCACCTGGCCTCTGTCCCACATCTCTCCTGAGCAGCTGGGCCAAAAAACCTCCCAGCTCCATACCAGCTTTCCTTGCATTTCTGCAGATCCCACTCATTTTTCGCAGCTTTGATGGTACCCAGAGATCGCCCGAGCAGCAGCCTCCCCCGCACAGGGTGCTGGGTCCCCGGGGTGCAGCAGCGCAGGTGCCCCTGGCTCACCACAGGCTGAGTGGGGCTGGGGACTGCCAGCCCCAGAGACCCCCTTTAGTCTGGGGTGATGAGCCTAAACCCTTCTTTCAATCTGCTTTTGGCAGCTTCAATCATTACGGTTAGAGAGAGGGCTTAGGTAATACCATCAGCACATAAAAATCCCTGCTATATAACATTTCCTGAAGTCAGTAGCATTCAATGTGAAAAATGAGGCATTTTGTTTCTAGTAGTGGAAATAATGCACGGCTGTGTCCGTGCCTGGGCCGCACGGAGGGAGATGCAATGTCGATGGGAATGCCCAGCACTGGGGGCAGAGAACGGCGGGTGGCTTTGGGAAGGTGTGGGAGTCAGAGTGTAGAAAACCGCCAGAAACTCTCTTGACTTTATAGTATTGCTGCTGTTTGGGGAAATTACGTAACATACTATTTTTATTTTTATTTTTACTTTTTTTTGTATGTGAAGAACAACGTGGTCTTCCAGTTGAATATATTTTAACTTTTAACCATCGCTTCTCTGTGCTCAGGGATTATATGGATACTCTTATATATTGAAAAATATATTTGTTTGCATAATATAGATGAATCTATATTCTATATTAATCTATACCTTTTATATTCACCTATAAAATTTAGGTTAATACGCTGCCATAACTTGCAAGTATTTCAACATAATTTTAGACCTTTGCCATAATAGAACATTACCAAGAAACTGAACTGATTCAAATGAGAAAGTTTAAGTGAAGCGGCTATTTACTTATTTATTTATTTCCCTCAGGAAGAGTTGTGGTCATTTCAGACAAGATTAAAAAGTTCAGTCTTCTCAATACAAAATTTTGTGATTTTTCCTCTTTTGCAGAAATATTCAGTCAAAACATTTTGGCTGCAACGAAAGGGGTTAACAACTGTTAATGCCTTTCACCTGCAAAGATTTACATGACGATCATTTCTTCACTATGCGAATTTCATGTCTTAGAAAAGTATCTTAATTTCAGATTGAATACAATGGTTCAGCACTATAATTATACCCCCCTTCCTTCTCTTATGGAAATAAAATTCATAATTTTTCCTGTCATTTTTACATATTATACCCATGTCACCGGGAGTTCTAAAGTTTCTTTTTTTTAAAGGTAGTTACTGGTGGTATAATAAAAGAGAGAAAATTAATTTCCTGTAGTTTGAATCAAAGTGCCCCAGTGTCTCAAGATGCAATGCTATAGCAAAACTGTAGAGTTAATGGAATATTAAAATCTGTCAGTGGAGCTTCTCAGGGAAAAATAGTTCCTCATCTGAGGACTGAAAGCATGATGGTAAAGGGACTATGTAAATCTCCAATTAACTGCTCAGAATTAAAATGTGAGAGGACCCATCCTTTCAGTTTACAGACATGAGAGCTCTATCGCAACAATCAAAAGCTTCTTCTAATTTTTAGGTAAATAACAATTACCAATTCCTTTTAAATATCATGTGGCAATAACAGGGCTCCAAACACAAACAGTTTTTCCATGCCTTTGCTAGAGTGATTAAAATGTTGAAGGCATCACAGCGAGTCCCCGAGCTCCTTGACAGCTGTCATTGCTATTGAACACAACTATAACAGCCAGAGAGAGCTTTATTGGTAAACTGTTCTGCGTTGCCACAAAGGCAATCTCGCCATTTCACACACGCATCTGTTGCCATATTTTGGAGCTTTATTCCTTCCCTCTCAGATGGAGCTGGTGATTTGGCGCCATGTGCAATGTCTCCCTCTTTATCAGTACCATTTGGTGAGGTTTGTGCCACCAGGGCTCGGAAGGTTTTGTTTCCAGGAAAATGAGCAAGGAAAAGACATTTTTGTCGAGTATAATGGTCTCTTTCTGCACTAGTCATGTGCAACAATAGAGCTGAGGGCTTTTCAATTGGGAGTGGTGTGACTTCAGTGTTTAAATATAAATGCCCAGAGTTTTTATGAGAAGTGCTATACCCTTCCAATTTACATCTTGTTTTATGGTACGAAGAGGAGAAAGCTTCACCACAATGAACTGCAGCTTCAATAAAGACAGATCAGACGGCCCCACGTCTGGCTGCGCATCGCCACACACCCGCAGCCAGGGCAGTGCCAGAGCCCTCTGCCAAGGGCAGCCCCTCCGGCCTCACCTCCTCCAGCTGCGCTGCCCACCACGCCACGGCACCCTATGGCTTTCACCCTCACAAATGCCCTCAGGCAGAGGGAAGCACATTTTCTCTACTTTCTGTATTTTACAGACAGCAAGCTGAGGCAGAGTGAAATAATATGACCTGCTCAAAATTCCCAGGCAGCCTATGACATGGCTGGGAGCTGAACCTCAGATTCCCACATCCCGTGTTTAATGGTGGGATGTTCCTGGCCAGCCTGCCTCAGCATCTCACCTGCGCCCTGGCCAGGCCAAGCATCGGAAATCCCCCAGTGGTGGGTAATGTTGTCCTACATGCTGTACCCAGCTCACCCACTTTCTGCAGGTCCCTGAATCCCTCACATCCCCTGCCAGCACATCCCTAGTCTGCAGCAGCAGCTCCCTAGATTTTTCCAGCACCTATCCCAGGTACATGTAATGCCTTCATTCCTTGCCCACACCTCCTCCACATTTGGAGAGCAGTGCAGCTGCAGAAGGTAGATTTGGGTAGCAGGAAGGACACAGTGTTCCAGGGACCAGAGGGAGGGAGGCTGGGACAAGACCTGGGATTAAGCTTCATTGAATATTCTGGCCAGGGAAGAAGTGATGGAGCTCAGATGTGTCAAAAACATTTGGATGTTTGTGCTGGATGCTCCTGGAATGATAACCAGGTTGTAGGGTACAGGTTTCATCTGCTAACAGCTGCAGTACGTCTTGGCTTCCCCCTATCAGTGGAAAATGGGAAATCAGGAAAGATGTGATGTCAATCACAAAGACAAGGACTACTGCAATATCTAAAATATGTACACATCTTTGGGTGCTGAAAGCAGTTAATAGCAACTTGTATTTATACAGCTCTAATAACCCAAAAAGAAATCTTAAGAACAGCATGATTCGAACAGACATAAAAGTCATTTTTATTCTCTCAATTCAGATAATGCACTCCTTCAAACCATTTTGCACGAAGCAATAAGCAATTCTCTTTTCTGAAGAAATCATTGCCTGAACAACATTTTTAAGTCAGAGAATTATGATGTCTTTTCTATGTTCTGCACCTTTAAATCTGTCAGACTACTACTACCCATTTTAGACTTACTGTGTTCATTCATGTGTGCAGACACACACATTGTGTCATGGAGACTGCAGCATGTTCTTTCCTGTTTGCTGTTTCTAAATATAAGAAAAAAGTTATTCGGACTGCAATGATCTATTTGTTCTTTAGTGAAACATGTAAAGCTTTATCAACCACTGCAATGCATTCAAGTCTGAGGTGCAGTTTGAGAGCTGCTCAGTGGCACAAAGGAACACCAGAACCAGAGCTGGTTAGAAAATAGATTTTCTGTTCTGCAAAACAGTCCAGGATTTCTTCTTCTTTGTTGTTGCTGATATGAATCAGGGCAAAAAGCTACATTTCTAAATGTTTTCACATAGTGCAATTCTAGGGGAGGAAAATTATTTTTTGTTTGATATATCAGCCCTCTTCACTTTTATGTAAAGTGCATATCTGAAACCAAAAGCATTTTATAGATACACAATTGCACTTCAGAAATTACAAATCCAATACTTGGATTCCCATTAAGTTCCTACTCCCCTTTTCTGAAGGGAGGTCCCCATTTTGTGAAGAAGAGCCATTTTGTCAAAGTACTATTTTCTTGATAGGAGACTTTTTTTTAAAAAAAAAAAAAAAAAAAAAGAGAGAGAGAAAGACCAGATTCGGGAAAATAGAAAAGTCTCTGAACACTTAAAATTGCCTGTCTGCACAAATAAAATGCAAGTATGAGGCCTTAACATTCACTCTTCCCTAGCTGCCATGTACAGCCAGTAACTTCTTACAACCTGCAAGAGCTATCTCCATGTTTTTAGGTGCTCCCAAGAGATTCCCTAACTCCAACTTTCAGATCTGGTCATTTGGCTGTTAAGAAGCATCATCTTAAATTTCAAACTATCTCAAACAGCTTTATGAAATTCAATATAAATCCAATCAGCCCCACATTGGGTTAAAAAAAAAAAAAGTTAACAGAAGTGCCATTGCATAAAAATAAATGACTAGCAAGTGGTCTAAATAAAGAATTGCTATCTGATGCCTGAAAACAGATTTGACTGAAAAGGTATGCTTTCAGACTAAGAAAGCAGAAAAAACTAATTAGGCAAGAAGCAACCGTGAACAAACATGTTAGCAGAATCAATAACTGGAACTGATCAGCTATTTCTTTAATTGTGCCAGCTGGGCTCTAGCGATGTGCTTAGAGGAGCATAATTACCCGTTTCAGTTGTACAGCAGAGTTCTTTTTCTTTTCCTATCCTTTTATTCACCCTCCATTCTTTTCTTTTACATTAGGAGCTGGTCATATGCCATTAGAGAAAGAAAAACAGCGTTGAGAAATTAGTGGAAAATGGGCCATCTTCATACGTAAGATGATATTATACGAATAATTAGAAGTAGCCCTGAACAGCTATGCCAAATGTGACCTAATAAGAAAGTGAGCCATCAAGGAAATGTAACTAATTTCTTAATGTAAAAGGACATTGTGTGTGCTGTGTGCAAAGCAGCACTGCAAAATAAAATAAAATCAAATAGGGACCATTCTCTTTCATATTTTGACATGCGTACCAGGGATTGTTCTAATTTGTAAGGCTGTGACTGATCCAGGCACAGAGTTCTGCTACTAAAGCACTGAAGTCCACGCTGTACAGCTGCCTGTTACTATTAGAGAGAAACCAGGACAGACATAAAATAAAGCACAGAAAGGAGAGGGAAAGCAGTGAGGAAAGAGAGAAGGGGCTCACTGATTAATTACCAAGCCAAAAAAACCAACCCACCCTTTCTTGACTGATGTTTACCCGTCTTTAATTGACAGCAAAACAAAAGGATTTAATAACTTCAAGGCTCTTATGGGCAGCTCCATGGAAAATCCATAGCGGTGCAGAGGAAGCTTGGCTTTTTTGATCTATAGCAGTGGCTAAATGGGTCTCCATTAGAGCAATGGCTACCCCAAAAAGTGAAAATTAAAAAGTGAAATATACATTTAATCAGCAACAGGCTAATACATCAAAAGAGTCAGCCTATCCCAACAAGAGACCTGATTCAAAACACATTGACGTGAGCAGAAAAAAGATTCATGCCCCACAAAAGCTTAAGCTCAGAAACTTTTCCAAAGCTGATCTAAACCCTTTATACAGCTGAAAGCCTCAGAAAACCAAGACTGGTCCTATTTTCTGGTTGCAAGCAGGTCACCTCCACATTGCAGGAGCAGTCCTAATTGGTGACATGACCTAGAGGAGCCCAGCACTGTGCCAGGGGGGACTGGGCAGCTCAGCTGCAGCCGGCCACCTGGCAGGGCTGGGTGGGCAACTCGCGCCGGAGCCCAGTCACCTCTGACTGTGGCATCACCTCTTAACACTGCCCACGTCTGCTTTCTTCCTCCCTTTTGCGTGCACCCTCTCTGAAGCTATAAACTGCACACCTACAGGGAAAACCCCCTCAGGAGTGTGGTAGGAAGCTGAAGAGAACTAGAAGGAAGTAGAAAAGAAGTGAGATGCTTTGGGATTGAGATGTAAGAATAGGCACCAGTAGCAGCCAGCATCCTGAAGCCACAACCTCTGTAGGCCAGAAAGCAAATCAGGGCTATTTCCCCAGAGAAGCCTTGGAGGGATGCTGCACACCAGGGTCCCTACAGCTGGGCATCATCCCCAAAAGCTGGCAGAACACATTCAAGTGCCAGCAGTCCAGGGCTGGCTTGTGTATGCCAAGGAGGCTTGCGTAGGTTCGTATTTTATCTGAGGCAGCATTTCTATACTTAATTTCATTTTTCTAGCTGAAGCAATTTACCTTTATTGTATAGCACATAGGTCTTTTGATATGGAAAAGAAACTTTTGTGAGGTGATATTCAAAGGGGTCTGCATTTACGTGGGCAGTTACTTCTGACAGACATCAGTTCTTTACAGAGAGGAGTAGCAGGATTTAGAGCTAATTAAAGAAATTACAAAACAAAAAGGTATTCTCTAACAATGAAAGATTCTTCAATCAAGATCAGTCAATCATCCTGACAAGGAAAATAAGATTACTTGGTGAGAGAATAAAAATACATTATATGAGGTTAAGTCTCAACAACATTTATGTTATCTTTTAACATAAGTGTCTGTATAGGCACTTAGCATTATATAATATGTATAGAATATCGTTAACAGAAGACCTCAGTTTCATGTATCAGTCTTTCAAAAAGTACCTAAGTTCCTGATCATTTAAATCTTCAGTGATTATTCATCACTACCACATTTTCAGATAGGAGATGCTAAATTAGCTACTTACTATGGATGATATTCACTAGGCTGCTGAGCGCAGCCACATGGAGCGAGGCTCACAGAAGCAGTCGATGATAATGCTTTCTGTGCTCATTGTAGGTATGATGAGCTCCCTTTCAGCACCAAACAGGCTGGCACAAAAGGTGGTCATGGGGCTGGGATGAGGAAGAATGAAAGCATTGGTCATTATCTAGAGCTATCAGCCCTAATGCAGGTGATACAGAGCAATGTTCAAAGAACTTCATCTTCAAAAAGCCCGATTATGCCAAAACAAACTCAGAAAGGAGAAATTTGCCCAAAATTACATCAAGACATTGATTAGATTTCACTGGAACTCATTTTTACACTAACAGTCCAGGTTCAGCTGTCCATCCCTAGGCCCAGTTAAGGCTCATTTCCACAAATATTTCAAGGGATGCAAAGATAGCAGAGATCTGTCCAGGACTGCTCTAGCTCCAGGAAGGCCACATGGTCCCACTGATAAACCACGTCTGTGGCCTGGTGAGGTGCTCCAGGCAAGAGAGGATTTTGAAGAGCTCAGAGCAGCCTTGGAGGAGGACGCTTAGGCACAGAGGAAAAAGGGAGAGAAAAGATTTCTTGCTTCTCCCATTCAGCAAAGACTCTCCTTCACTCTTGTGCCGTGGGGCTTGATGTCACATGCAGGGAGATGCCTTAAAGACTCAGGCAGAAGAGTGTCTGGGAAGCCTCATGCCAGGCAGCAGGCAGGTGGGACACTGGTCCCTGGGTCCATGGCTCAGCAGAGAGGGCTGGCTGTCTACTGCCACCACACTTCTGGTGAAAAGCAAAGCTGAAGGCTCCAAATCATACGGTATCACTTTAACTTTGTACAAGTCAAAAATTCCTCTTTGACTTCATATCATTGTTCTTTGTATTGCCACCGTCTTCAGAGGTCTTGGCTGAAGTCAGGTCCCCACTGTGCCAAGCACTGCACAAGCACATGGTTAGAGACAGCCCCTCTCCCCGAAGGTTTACAGCCTAACTAGGCTAGACAGACCAGATTAACATCATTCCTACTTGCCAGGTAGGAAGCTGTGACATAGAAGGATTTCAACAGGAATGGGGAACCTGAAAGTTTCTCAAATATGGCTTTCAAGTTTTCTGGGTCTCAGAAGCAGAATTATACTCTACCTTGTCCTACTATGAAAATACAGCCTGACTTTGGAGTGACCTTCAGAGCCCAAGGTACAAAGGGAGCATTTGGCCTTATTCAGAGCATGAAACCCAGCCCTGGTCACACAGTCTGCTGTAACAACCTGACAGGATTTTACATCTCTAAATGCCAAGGTGAGCATTTACTTTGAAAGGGAAAATGTTTTAAAAACCAAAACAGCTCCAAGAACTGTTAAGCAAAGCTGTCATCTGTAAATTATTCCTTTCTGCTGGTGTATTTTTTTTCCGTCCCGTAGTATGATCTGAGAGCTAAGTGCAGCAGTCAATATGTAGTAATCAGGCTAATGATTGTCTAATAGCTAAATTATGAGAGTGACTCTTAATCATGCAATATGATGCCAATAGTCTAGCACTGAAATCTAGACGCGAAGCAAAACTCTTTGATTACACTTCACATTTTTAAAGACCTAATTAACTTTTATAAGACTTCTTGATTTTTTAAATATCTTAAGTGAATAGAGTGTAATATCAAAACTATAGAAAACAGCAAATGTGTTTCTTTGACATATCACTTGCTAGGTCTACAAAGATGGTAGACCTCCGCACAAGGCTCTTAAAATTATGGAACCCAGAGACATACATAAAGTTACAAGTCTTTTGATATTTGTATTAATTTTCTATAAACCTAAACTCCCTAATAAATATAATTTAAATGGTCTTGCAGAAACACAATCCATTAAGCACTATGTAATCTAGTCCAGGACCATCTTACAATGAACCCTAAGTGAATTTGTACAGTTGAAGCTCAGAGAAAAGGTAAAGGGAAAATGAAAAAAAAAAAAAAAAGTAAAATATAGACAATATAAAACATGGACAAAAAGACAAATGAGTCTGTGCAATCTCCATTCTGTGTACTAGTACATTTGATTAGTCATGTACCAGTTCTATCATTCATACAAGGAAAGAGCTTCCATTAAATTAGTTTGATTTCAAATCTTTTATTACAAATCTGTTGAATGTCTTCTAATGAAATAGGAATACAGAGGTTCTAATTTTAAAACAACAAAATCTCAAAATCTACTTTGCTGAAATTACTGACAATGGAACAGGGGAACCATCTGGCCTCAAATAAGATTATAGTTCCTGATGCCAGGGGAAAAAAAAAAAAAAGACATAAATATCCTACCAGAGAGTTCCTTGCAGTCTGGATGATCTTGCAGACTTCCTGCCAGAAAAACATCTCAGAAGCCAAGAGGAGTTTACCATAGTAAAAAAAAGAAATAAGCTATAAAACTTACATCTGATGCTCACTGAAATCAGTGGTCAGTCTTTTGGATTAACATAGAAAAAATGAATGCAATTAATGCAGCTAAAGACCATTCTTATTACTTAGAAAAATAATTTTGTTGGCTTCAAGCAAACTTACTGCATGGCTACAGCAAGCATGATTTGGCCCATTGCTGCTGGAGAGACCTTGGGAACACCACAAAAACTAAGAGAATTGCTTCAGGGGAAGGGGCAGGGAAGAGGTTTAACAGACTTTTTCCCTACCTACATATTGAACTTGCTGAAGTTTTGACACACACATTGTGTCCAGTACACTTTCCATCATGGGGAAGCTACAATGCACCCTCTGATTTTAAAGGACCTTTGGATTACTCTGCATCCGCCTAGATAATGAAAACAAGATCCTCAGCTACTATGACATTTCAGAAATCAGATAATGAACTGAAATCATATATTTCATGGATTAGGCTCTCTCTGAATCAATTTATATTGGGTATTTTGCTGGGAGACTGACCCAGATTCCATACATTTTTTTAATTACTGGAAAATCACTTCAGCCAATTCTTCCATTATGGATGACATATTTCATTGTTGTTCAATATTAAATCATAAAGGGAAGAAAAAATGAATGGTGAGGTGTAGGAGTTAGCATTTCATTTCCCTGCACTGACTGCAGAATTTTACCGAATGCTTATGCCTAGTCTTTATATGTGATTAGTCTGCTGGGTCACTGAATTGCCTTCAGATTACTAGGTCTCAAATTCAAAAGCATTTCTTCTATTATTACTACTTTAAAATTCAGTCTCCTATTTTTTTAACTAAGGTGCAAGTCAAAATAGAGTTTTATAATATGTTATAATATGTTTTCCCTGGCCCACTGCCTGCAGTTGTTTGGATAGCTGGCAAAGCGTGGTATCTGACAGTACAGGAACAGTGTGGATAGTTTGCCATTCCTATGGGGATCTAGCTTTGGCAATAAATTTGGACTGGATGTCTGTTAGTAGAGTGTGTCAAAACCATGCCAAAAGCACTTTTGGATGTATAATAATAATAAATGAGTGTTGCACAGCATTAGTAGAGGAATTCTAATACAAGTTGTCCGTCATTTCACAGTAAGTTCTTTACCATGTTACTGAATTTATGTCTCATAATAAATTAACTGTATCAAGTACTTCATCCCATAGGTTCAGAAAAATAAACATACAAGAGTCTAGGTAACTTCCATGCCAACAGAACAATGCCCATATCCCTGCACATTCTTTTTGCACACAACTCAAACAAACAGAAGCCTGAAAGCCAAATTCATGGCTGGAGCAGAAGGGCACATTAGAGCACAACCTGCAGAGCTGGGTGTGCTCGCACCAGTCATCAACCGCCTGCTAGCCTGAAGTGCTGCAGAAATCCCCAATTAATGGCATATATAAAAGCTTGTTCCACATTCCACTGTACTGAGTCTGTCCCAGCCAATCTAAAAGGGCTTATCTTTGTATAGTTTTCCAGTCTGATGCAGAAATGTAGACAATAAATCTCAGTAGGAAAAATATAACTTAATTGCTACAAGAATCATGCCAATCCCTTATAGTATATAGCAGTCAGTGTTTATAAAATAGTAGCTACAGTTCAAAGCAAACACATAAGAAACATTGTGTGTTTCATGAAAAGCCTCATAAATATAAGAACAGAAAAATACCCAAAAGGATTTTGGCAGCTCAAAATTCTGAGAGCATTTGTGAAAACAGGTGTGTTCATATGATAGGAGTCTCTGAAGATGCTGAGGTTTGGTACACATGATGGTACCACCACATGATCATCATTACATGCAAGGAGCACACATGGCAGCACTAATAATTGTTATGCTCAAGGAAAATTTACACCGTAATCTGCAGGGAGAAGAGTCAAAAGGACTTAATTTGAAAAACGGATAGGCGCCAAAATCCAAACTTTGTGAAGGAAAATAAACATTAGTTATAGCTGCTTTTTAAAGAATACTTAAATAATTTGCTCTTTTAGAACGGAGGACAGCTCTGAATAGGCTCAGCTATATCCATGATTAAAGCAAGACGTGGTTAGAAATCTATGATTCAGTTTTCACTGAATAGCTTTCCTATGATATGGTCTACAGATAGGAGAAATATTTCACAACATTAGGTTTGAAAACGCTGGCCAAAACTCAGGAATCAAAAACTAGTCCAACTCTGAGGAATACCAAGAACTCATCCTTTCGAAGCCAACAGAAGCTACAGGTGAGCCTACTTGCCAAAAAGGCAGTTATTTTTAAAGCTTCTCAAATACGGACTGGGAAATGCTCCTGTTTGAGCAGTGACTGCCAGGCACTGACTCTCCAGGGATGGCCTGAGGGGTGCATGCAGGAATGAAAACCAGCTGAATCAGAAATGCAGCACATGCTGTCTTCTGCCAAGAGGAGTGTCCTCTGGAGGTATAATACAGCAAAGAACAGCACAGGATGTTGAGTTTAGGACACTATAATTAGCAATGCATACTTCACAGCAACATGGCCTACGGACAGCAAAGCTGTCTGGAATTTCTGCTCTGCTGTGTACAGCGACATATTTTTCCCAACCTGAAGCACCCAAGAAGGGAATTCCTTTCTACTTCATTCACCGTGTTTCAAAAATGCTCTATATGGCCTCTGAGGAAGACCCACTGCCAGCAGCTCCACATGGTGTATGAGACAGGCTGTAACTCTCCTCCGCCCCAACAAGAGCAGATACCTTCTGAGAGAGACTGCACACTGCAGCTCTCTGAATGGAGCAGCAGGCAGGCATCAAGCCAGGGTGCAGCTGTGATTGATGTGTACTTTGTGTGCTTTGTGACTCTCTCTATGATATTTCTAAAGAAAAAACTTCAGTGGAGTGACTGGCATGTCAGTTGTGCAGTTTCCATCATCAGCAGCAGGAGCTGCACAGCTCAACTCTTTTAGACCCACTGAAAAGGCACACCGTGGGGCACACTGACTCTCAGCCACATGCTTCTCTCTAGATGGTGCCAGCACGTGGGCTTGGGTTAGCAAACACTATATTTAGTGATAACAGCTCAGCACCACATAATTTTTATTTGTCTAGGTGTTTTTCTTTATTAATTTATTGTACCAAGGAAGTGGTGATGAGGGTTGCATTGCAGCAAATGGCACCAACCTCCGTGAGAAAGACAGAGTTGGGACCTCCCTCTACAGCTTACACAGCAAAGGGTCATGCACAGTGAGTCCAAGGGGGCTCACACAGAGCAGAGGGAAACTACATCTGCCATTAACAGCCATCCAGTAACAACCAGCAGCAGGAACCCACCTGTTAAAACACCACTGCCACTCAGTGAAGAAAATGGTCACAACTTTCATGTAACCCTGATTTTACGCCAGGAGTACGCACCTCCCGGGTCTCCTCTTGGGGCAGCGTAGTTGTGTGATGCCTCCTACTTCAGGGAAATGGGAGAAACGTAGTTTAACTCTACACTGGCAATTTTTATTTTTTTTTTAAGGCTAGAAATAACCCTTTCTCTTGTAGTAGGCATAAATGTGCTTCAGCAGTTAAGATGTTGGTTCAACCAACTGAGATGGAGTAATTTTATTTCAATTTAAAAAAAGTTATCTGCATTATCAACACTGTTTTCAGCACAAATCCAAAATACAGTCCCATACGAGCTACTATGAAGAAAATTAACTCTATCCCAGCTGAAACCAGCACATTCTCATAATGGCATAGGAAAGAAAAGTCAAAGTATTATACTGTGAAAGCACTCTCATTGTCTTTGCTCTATAAATACTGTCATTTTAATTGAGATACAACTTCCACACTTTCCTGCAGAAAAAGCTACATATTTCTGAAATACTTTTTTTTTTTCAGTGCTGAAGATCAAGCAGCAGACATCTGAGCAAAAGTCATATTATTTTCACTTTTTCATCTGAACAAATATACTGGGTTATTGTGCCTCGAGGAAAGGTATGAAGGATAGAGAGCTGTCGTTCAGATGTTCCTGAGGACTCTTCTGGACATCTATTATAAAGCTGTTGGTGATAGTGGAGGATTGATCTCAGAGTAGTCCACCTCAGTTTCAAGGTTAATAACTATTTCTCCACGGTCAGTATGTGATGAATTCCTTTCTGTAACATTTGTATTCTGACACTGATTTAAAGGGCCTCTGGTTATACCAACATCCACAGCAAGAGAAGATTTTGGGGAAACTTACTTCTGGGCAAAGTAAGATTAAATTTCCCCCAGCAAACCCTGTACAAGCTACTTCAGGAAAGCGCAGTTTGTACAAAATGCCCAATTCTATGCTAGGGTTTTTGCAAATGAGGGTCCAAGCGCTTCAGACTCCTGACCCCTCCAGCTATATCAACAGATGTCAACAGCAGAGACCCAGCCTAGCCTCCCTCCAAAACAGCTGGGGGAAAATAAGTCCCAAAAAATGTTAACACATCAAATCAGCCAAGCATTTTGTGGAGGAAGAGAAGGTTAGAGGGCTCTCTGCAGCCCCTCCAGGGCTGATCCAGCACAAGCCCTCCTGTTGTTGCCAGCGTTCCATCTCCCACTCAGCTCCACTGAGATCAACATCAAATCTGCCCTTGCAGCCAAGAGCTTGCTTTGGGTGCAGAACCACCCCACGAACAGGACAGCTGGAGATCTAAATGCCTGTATGGTAGGTGCCTATAGTTAATTTTGGATACACAAGCATAAGCACTTTTTCATTCAAGCCCCTGGTAGTTCATTTTCCTAGTTGTGCCAAATCATGTTTTTGGGCTCATGTATATTTTAGTCTCTAGCTGTCTCCAGTTCCAGCCATCAGTGTGTGCCCACTGACAATGGGAAATGGGAAAACCTAAGCCCTGCTTCATGAATTTAAAGCCTGTAAAGGCCTCCTAATAGCATTACAAATTTCTTAACATAATTTAATTTGTGTACATGCAGCTCTTAAAAACTCTGATTTTCCTGACAACCAGAGCTGATGTGTTTTGATTCTGCTTTTATTGTGTATACTAGCCTCTATTAGTACCATCATAATAATGTATACAGAGCAATTAATTCATGAAGTAAAAGCTTTTCTTCCTTTCTAAAAGCCACTTAATGTAAACTGTAAACATCACAAACACTCTCATTCAGACTGATTCAAAGTTCTTAGCTGGGGCTGAGAGGCACGAGATGAAATGTCTGCAAACAACGATGGATGGCTTCAGACAGGGGTTGCTCAAATTTGCACTAGAACCATTCCTAGCACCTTACTCGAGTACAGCAAGCTGAAAAGCTTCAGCAGTCATCCTCGAGACATTATAATGCTGTGAAAGATCATGGAGTTTCTCTTATGTGCAGCATCCGGCATTGACAGGAATATTAAAAATCACCTCTTCCCAAAGCCACTAGTCCTTTGCATCATTTATCTATTGAGAATAACCCTTAAGCAAATCTTGGTATTGTCCATGAAGTGTCACAGCATCTAGTGTCACAATGCCTCTAATCATGATCAAACGCGCTGTATTTTAAGGAATATTCAATGTAGCAAGTATTGTGAACGTAACAGTGGTTTTTGTCTACATGTAATAAGAAATATGTTTTCCAGAGATACTTGACAAGCTTGACCACTTTAGCCAGAGATCAGCAAGGTACACAAGAGCATGTACAACTTCAAGCATATGTGCTTTACCCCTGATTACAGCTGGGCAAGTCATATATTTAAGTTAAGTACATACTTAAAGGCTTTATGGAAACATGAATTTTATGCATGAGAGTTTGAAGTTGGGGTTTATTTGGGTTTCTTCTATTCCTCCTGTTTGAACTGATTTCTTCAGCACTTCTATAATTTCTGACTGATTATTACCCAATTTATTTTTAATTTAACTTCATACATGCCATATTTCCTTTCAGACAGAACACTTGCTTTCTTTTTAATAGATTTCTGTCTTGAAATACTGACCTATTTACCACTGGAAAGAAGTAAAATATAGGCTCGGGTATAATGCCTACTGAAATCAGTCTTTAACAGGTGCGGAATCTGACACGCATAGAAGCCAGTAAAATGCAAATGGTATTTAGTTATTGAGGCAAATGGCAAGCTTTAGAGCACCACCTGTGTATATTTTCCAACATATCATGAAAGTGGTGAGAACCTTCCTCATTTATTCATGCATTAACTTGTGACATTTGGCTCAGAACAAAAAGCTGTAGAAAAGGGTAAGTTATGAGATGTCAACGAAAAATGATATGTCACACTATAAGATGGTGCACTTTATATTTTACTGTTCACTTCAGTGTTATTCTCAGCCCTGTGGCAAGGAAAGGGACTGCTTAGGGGGGAAGGATGGGTCATTTTCCTTATTCACAGAAAGAGAGAGCCCAGAGTTATGTTCACCCAAGTACCGTGCTAGCCTGACTTTCCCCTCCTGTTCCTTAGATCAACCAAAACCAATTGCCTTTTTGTTCTCTCATTTCTGTAATGCAGGCTCTTCTATCTCCCATCTTCCCCAAGAAACTTGGTAAGAGAGAAATCCACCCCCTCCGAGAGGCCAGCTTAAGGTAAATTGCACCCAAAATATTATGTAAGGTCTGTGAGTCAGTGAGGCGCATCCCTGCTGCTGCGTAATGCGCCAGGGGACAACTAATCCCATAACCACCGCTGGAGTGTCCTGACCTCACACTTCCATTAATGCCACAAACTGCCAGAGGGGCAAACAAATCATCCCTCATGTCAGCATTTTATATAAAGTTGAGTTTTATTTACTTATTATGTATTTAGGCTGTTTTAACAGCTACAGAACTATATTAACATAAGAAATTATAATGGTGCTTCACTATTTACTTCAATATATCTACCAGTAAAATCTGACAGCTGACAGCTTGTGAATGTGATGGTAATGTAATCATTACATTTACACTGGATAGAGCACAACTTTCTGAAATTGTGTGATGATATTTTCAGACTTAAATGATGGTTTAGGAATAAAGACATAAGTATTTGTTTATGAGTAATCTATCTTGAATATGTTCATTAGTAACATTCCTGAAGGCTTCCAATAAAAGTTATTTCAGATTTATTAGAACAGAAACAGCTAATTTGTCTGCCCAAGTGGTTATCACATAAACCCTGACTTGAAATAGCACCTAAATAAAACAAATATAAACCTGCCATGAAGATGTGAACATGCTGTCCCAAAAGGCACAACCACTTAGCTTGTGTAATTGTCAGTACAGTCAAGAAAAGCTGTTCTAAGATTTGGTTTTCAACACCAGCTTATACAGCATGTCCAAACAGAGCAAATTAAATTAGGCTGCGTCTAAATTAGACTTCTTCCAATGGCAAGATTACTTTACATCAACAGAAACATTGATCTGTGTTAGCAGCATCTACTAAAGATGACAGCAGAGGCAAGAGGAGAATTTAGAAAGCCACTCTTATATCTGATCCAATTCCCCCATCCTTAAAATAAGACCACACACAACTCGCTCTCATTGAGTTCAAAGGACACCAACAAACCCCATTGTTCTTGTAATCCTCCAATGTTTTAATGAAAAAGTTGCCTGTTATAGCCTATGCTGTTCAGCTCATCTCTTCTTGACACAAGTCAAACCTATTACCAAATTTACGTAGTACTTGAGTAGAACTTTATCACCCAAAAGCATGTCTAGTGTCTCAGCGTAATAAACCCTAACGTGAAGAGATCAATGTCAGTTTATACACTTCTCATTAAAACATTCTAGCAAAAAAGAAAAGCCTTTAAAGGTCTCTGCTCTTGAGTTTATTCTAGGATATAGAAAGATGACCCAAAACGCTTAAGTTTGAAAATGTCTCTGCTCCATCTTTTCAAGACCTCTTTGTACGTCATGTAGAAGTAGTAAGAGGTGGGGGTGGAGGGTGGAAAGCACTTTTCACGAAGGGACATACTTCAAGGATGTACTTCTGAAAGTTGCATCTGCAGCTCTGATCAACTTCAGCAGGCATTTGAGGCTGACAGCCAAGAAGAGGGCCTGAGATGGATCTTGTATGAAAACTAAGGTCTGATTGGGGGAAGGTGGGGCTTTTCCGAAATTAAATTTTTTCACTTTCTGAATGTCAGAATTTACTTCCCTAAAATTTATAATCTATACTAAAATCTAGGCTGCCAATTATTGATCAGTTCTGGTCAATGACTCTGCAATCAATAGCATTACAGAGAAAAACAAATTGTTAAAATGAGGGCAGAGTAAAGGAGCAGGGAGGCTTGGGGGATGCAAGCAATCCTGACTGCGTGCTCCCTGGTTTTCAGTTGCTGTCGAAGGGCACGCAGCAGGCAGGCGCCTCTGACCCGAGAGCTTGCCCTGCTGTATCTAATTAAAAAAACCACAGCAAATAACCATCAGCTCAATTTCTTTTCATTTTTTGAAAACAATAATTAAGGAGAGGGGAGATTGTATGTTTTTATTAAGGAATAGATTTTATATGCTCTATTTTTTTGAGGGGGGAATAATTAATGCTGCCTGTTAGAAATAATATCACAGAAAAGAACTACAATAATAATTTCTTTGGTCTCCATGTTATCAAAGTAGATTCAACCTTTCATCACAAATCCACATTTTACGGTTGCAGAAAAAACTGACAGAAAAAGTACCAAGCACAGCAACAGACTTGGACTGAAATGTATTCCTGAAATTTGCTGTATTCTTGAGGAAATCACAACATGCTAAGTAGTAGTCTATGAACGTCATGGAATGATTTTTACTTATTTTTTATTCTGTTTTAAAAAAGGAAGAGATTGAGGTAAGAATAAGATTCAAGATAGTCAACCACAGCTTTTAATGAAACAGGTAACTAGGTCCAAACTGGATGACTGACACAGGACTACTAACTCTATATGCTAATTTTAATTGAGGATCGTTACCTTGTTGAGAGAAATGCTCCTGAACCTGCTTATGTTTTGAATAACTAACCACTCCACCATCATTCCAGTAAGTCTCTGAGACATTAGCTGCTGCACTTGGACAGATTTAATCTTGATCTGTCTTTTTCCTCTGTCTGCACTGTCCCTCCTGACAGCACAAACTGCACATGGGGTATTTATTGGTGCTTTACTGAGGATAGCTATACTATGCCTTAACTCAGTAAGGAAGCCACAATCAATGAAAGTACTTTTTTTCCTGGGTTAATGGATGCTGTACAAATAACAAGTTTTGTTCTGATTTTCTGCTGAGGTGCCAGAGGTGAACCACATTGCATGGACTGATGTCTCATCAGGCACGATACAAAAACAAGACATAATGGGTAAATGAGTCACAGGAATCACACCCTGTTTTCTTTAAAATTAATGGTTTGGGGTTTTTTTATTCAAGCTTCATCGACTAATATCTTATTTCTTGTGTCCATCTTCTATAAAGAATACAGGTAAGACAAGGTCAGCTGCTGACAGTTAATTAAACAGCTATCTGAATGCTAAGTATAATTTAAACTTTGGTAATGCCTAAATGACCTTGTAATGCTGTTCTTGGCACCATCAAGCCCATAGAAAAGGTAGATCTCTCCCCAGTAGATGTATCACAGGCGAAGGTAACAAACAGGCTGGGAGCTAGATGGCAAAGCATTCAGGAGAGAGTGTTTTGCATAGATGAGAAAGGCACAAATACATCGTGTACTGAATATTACAGAATATCCACCAGGGATCAGTAGATTGGTGTAAGCTGAAAAAAATAATGACAAATGAGTTTGCAGTAAATGGTTTTCCTCTCTCCCACTAGCAAAAAATCTGCTTTTTTTTTTAAGTACAGAACTTCATTATGCATCTAGGTAATTACCTGGATAAATCTGGGACAGACAGAAAAGTTAAAAACTCCTGGAAAGTTACTTTGAACATCCAGTGATGGCTCAGAAATATTTCTTCCAGTTTTGAAACAGAGGCCTTTCCTAGCAGATGAAAATCCCTCTTCATCCAGAAGTAGGTTAAAAATCATCCAGGAGAAGCACAGCTGAACAAAAGGTCAATCTTATCTCAGTTCTATCACCCCTGTTTTGTACCATAAAGAGGTAGCACAATGTGTGAAAAGAGAAAAGACATCAGAAATCCAGGCAGGAAACTGCAGCCAGCCTGCCTTGAGGGAAGAGGGTGAGTACGGGCAGGGCTTTTGCCAGAAGAGCAGCCCAGAAATGCGCGGTCTCCGCTCAGCAGGAGTCAGGCATTGCTGCACCATGGACACACTCCAGACGGCAGTTGTAACCATCAAATACACACCAATGTTTTCTCCCCAACTTTGCATATTCCAGTGACAAACAACAATCATTTGCCAGTGTCTAAATCAACCATTATGGGAAAATAATGCCATATAACTCTGGGACCTATGTACAAGAAAATTAAACTATTTATTATTATATTCTGTAATAAAGTTGTTTGTTATATTATTAATGAGACAATGGCTGAACTGCCTATCAGAAAGGTGAGAATCAGGTGAACAAGAGAGGCTGTCATCAATAATTAATTGTGTTTATTTCGGGGGTTGATTATGAAAAAAATAAAAGGGAGAGGAAGAAGAAAAAAAACAAATTACAAAACCATAATCAGAAAGTTAAAATAGTGCTGACTTGTAAATAAACCAAGAAAAACAAATCAAACATTATTCTGTGCTATGGAAAGGATATTTAAAAATAACAAAATATATATGGTCTCAAGGACTAACTGAAACAGAGTGAATCCTCAGCAGGTTTTTTTAATAAGAAAAAAAACTGTACTTCCTGACTTAGGGGCCAGTATTCAAAAGGATAATTAAAGCAGCTCATGATGAGAAGTACTGTATAAATACAAAGATACGGGACTGATAAATAATGTGGTCATGGAAACGTTGTTGTTTTATTTTCCATGGAATCTATAAAACTTCCAGTCATTTGTCATCTCATTTTGTTTCCAGGAGTTACATTTGTAATAATAATTATATTAAGCGCATTCAGAGAAAACCTCTCTGCAACAAGAACAATGCATCATACTGCATCTCACAGGCTACAGGAAAATTATTTTCAGGTATAAAAGTACACCCTGTGAAACATTTTTTCATCAGGTTATAAGTACATTGGAAAGGGGAAGAAAATGCCGAGTTGGGACATGGATCAGAAAAGAATTTAAGCACTGCCTTAACTGTGTTTCTGAATTGGAACCCTACGTTTAACTTTTGTTGTTGAAGGAATTGCATATTGTTGTGGGATCTACATAAAGCGTGCCAAGATTAATTCTGGATTTAATATAACTTTTGCTCTGCAGACCTGAACACAAGGTCTTGCTGCTGATAAATCTCTCAGTGATTTAAGTCAGCTCTTCTGCAGCTGTGCAATGTCTCTTCCTCCAAAGAGACACAGGAGATCCTTGAGCCAGGGCTGCTACTGGTCAGAGCAGGTTTTAGCAGAGCAATGCAAGGTCCCAATTCATAAACTCTGTGCAAATGACACTAAAGTGAGTTAATCAGTAAGAGAGAGAGAGAACAGCTTGCATCCCATACTAATGGTTGTGGAAACGAGTACAAGAGTCAGAGTACCAGACTGCTTCCTTCTGCAAAGGCAGGATTTGCTCATTAAGGAAGGCAGCCTGGGAAACTGCAAAGGAAGAAAGGGTGTTCATAAAACACTAAGAAATTTGTCCAGAGCTCTTTGACAGAAAGATGCCATTTTCTCCAGCCCTGCTAGAAGGAATATTTTCATTTTGGTTTAAAATTAGGTTTCAAAGCCTTGATATTTGTAATGCATACCCCTATTAAGATCACTTAACTGTCACTCAGGGATATCCATCCTCCTGTAATCTCTGTATATTCACATGGGCTTTTTGACATCTTTCCCAAAAGGGCTGACAGAGGTGCAGGCTAGCAGGCAGAGGCCAGCTCCAGTTGGGATTACCCCTTGGATTACAGCTGTGCTCCTTGAAGGCAGACCTTTAGCTCCTACCCTGCACTGCGAGGCTGGGTGCTGACCTGCCATTGCCACATGCTGAATAATTTCCCAGAGAAACTTTACTAAGCGCGCTGTCATTAACCTGGGTGTCCATTTCAGCGGTGACTAGTCTTCTGGCCACCCAAGTATCTAATGGTGCTTCGTCAAGCTGTAGCTGAAATGTGAAAGTACACATATGTTTTTTAAACACAACTATGCTTTAATTCCTTTTAACTCTACAGACAGCACACAGCTGTTCGAGCTAATGGATGTTACTTCTATTGTAAGCTTGCCGGAAAGTATAACAGATTATATAATGGCAAACGAACAAATACATTTTTATCAGCCTCTGAAATGAGTCATTTATCTTCTGGGCTATGTACCGAATCATGACACCAAATGATAAGTTTTATCTCTTTTACTGTCAAACTCAATCTCAGTCAAGCCCCAAATTGCTGAGAATACAAGTGAAGAGTGAGCTTTACTCCCGAATGAAAATACAAGGCTGGCTAGCTGGCCTTCCCCTAAGTGGCTTTAATCTTTGGGAGGTTTGGCTTAAATGAAAACGTATGGCAGTGTCATCCTCCAACAGCCAAGTGTGAGACCCCAGCACAGTTCCACTGGCTGGGAAGGTTATCAGCAAGGAGAGTGCCTGTCTCCCCTCTCTGCCTTCACCTCCTTACTTTTCCTTGAAAAAACATTAAGCATTCTCTAGTCACCCAGTCCCACTCTGCTATTCAGTTAAACACATAAATTTTCTTTTATTACCTCTTTTAAACAAATCCAACTTTCCATCATACTGTACAATTAAAACTTAATTTTGCATTAATCCGTGATAAATGATACCTAATATAAAGGTTGACCCCTTAGAATAGGCTAACATTTAAAGCTTTGATGAAAACCAAGCACTTATGACCTATAAAGCAAGAGCTGTAATATCTTCACTTAACTCATGGATGGCTGGCTCATTTAAAAGACATTGTATTACAAAACTCAGTCATTTCCTTCTGATTACTTCAGAAAGATCATGAAAAGTCGATAGTGCCACAGGTACCCCATACTGACATCCTAAAAATTACTATTCACACCAAAATAGAAGCCACAGAGCAAATATACTTTTTAGGTGCAGGGTGCAACCCCTGGTACTAACCATCCCAGGAAAGATTCTTCAGTAATGTGAAGATGAATTTACACTCTTGTGATGATCAGCCTAAGATGTACAAAAATTCCTCTAAGACTATCTTAAAATAAATATATTTTTTTAAAAAATCAAAGAACTACGGACATGGAAGTAAGATCCTGTGGCAGAAAAGGAAGTGAAAGAAGATTTATGGGAGGCTAATTTCATTTGAAACAACCTGTTTTCAGCCAGCTGAAGAAAACAGAACCAAAAGGAAATTTAGAGGAAATAACCTTTAGGTCAATTTGATATCTGTTTCACTATGTGTGAAGAAACATCCTTCACAAAGCCTGGACCCTCTAGTCACAGGAGAACTGATAATCCAAAGTAATGTGGAGGAGAAATTGTTGACTGTCACTCCCAACAACAACAACGGACAGTCAGGGCTATCATATAAAACCTGCAGGCATGGCACTCCCTGACCAGCCACTACACACCGTCTCCAGGGAAAGTGGGAGGGTGAGAAGGTGGGAAGTGGAGACCGCCCTGCAGATACTGCTCCTCCCAGCAGCACCACTCTCTCCCGCCAGCTCCACACCCCAACTCCCTCGCCTGGGACTTGCTTTCCCTTTTCTCACTCTCTTTTCCCAGACAAGAAAAGCACGTACCAATCCCTCACCTCAGTGAAAGTGATGCTGTAACACCTTCCTGGCAGGTAGCTGAGGCTAAGCATGGACAGACCCAAACTGCTTATTTGTAATAATCCACAGGTTTGCTACTGCATGAGGCTGGCTGACGGATGGGGTAAGGAGATTTGCTTTTAAGGGACAGAACTTCTGATTTTTCCATCTTTGATCAGCACTATTCTCCACACATAGACTTGATTTTGGAGGGATTAGTGCTCCTTAAAGATTCTGCTCAGCACAAGAAGCATGGAAGAACCCAGGCATGAATATTTTATTTTAGTAAGTCACAATTTTATACTAAGAATATCGTCACTTGTTTTCCCCCTAAGGATTACACAAGTGCTTGGACATGATCTAGAGTCCAAAATATTTTCTAATGACATTTTCTCTGTGTGTTTCTTTATTTGTAAAATAACAAGTAAATAACTTATCTGACTTCTGCCAACAACACCAGAAAAAAAACTTTCTCCTGATAATTTATTTGTTTTTATCTGCCTGTAGTTTCTACAGAAACCAATGTCACCTGTGATCTATCCCTGTTATAACCTCTTGTGACAGTCTGTTTTGCATTTTTTGCCATAACCTTCCATGCAAAATTGATCTGTCATGAATAATAGAAGTGCCACCACATTATGTATCTCCATTTCATAACACGTGATTCAATATCAAGAATGTTAGCTTTTTAAAAAATCCATACTATTTTAAAATGGCAAACCTTTGAAAATACTTTCAACATGGATTTTGAGTGCTGCATGAGTCACTGCAAAACTAAATGGACAGGAAATGTGGATCCACATCAATGGGGAAATGGCAAAATACACAAAAAATTATTTCAACAAGTCTGTGTAGGAAACACCAAGAAACAGGTAACAAAGCAAAAGAAAGCACTAAGAAGATGACTAACTCCATCCTAGCAAAACCAGGACACAGGAACATTCCACAAACTTCTAGAAACACCCAACAGCCACACACTTAGTCTGAGATTATGTAAAGTAGCTCTAATTATTGATCTCAGTTACAAGCCATGTAATTTTCAATTTTACCTACTTTGTAAGTACTGCTTCATAAAGAGGAAGTAGATTGTAAGCTATTTTAAGTCTAACTATTTTTGAGAAGGAAAGAGGGAGAGAATGAACATCTGGAGTAAGGTGCCAGGTTCTGCATGCTTAAAAATAATTGTAAGCCAAATTCTCCACTCAGCACAGGCAGCAGCATTTCACTTTTTCTAAAGATCCAATTTCGGTTGCAAGACGCAGTAGTTCTGCACTGATCAGGAGCCACCTACTGAATAAAGGACTTTGGACTTCAGTACTGAAATTCCATTTCAGATGAGGCCAAAATTCCTATCCTGAAAGCCCTTGTTCAAATATAATTTAATCTTGATGGTAGTTACTTTGAGGACACAGGCGGATAGGAAGTGCCTCTTCCACAGCCTTGCCTCAACTGCGTATCTTCTTTTGCATGAGGGGATTCCATGCCATACCTACCTTCTGCTGGGAAATTCCTAAGCCTGGGTAAACATCCTTCTCCCAGGGTCAGGGTTTTACTTCTGGAAGTATCCCACATGCATGTGATTGGCATGGGACAAGAGAAAAGGGACTGCTCACCCTTCCCCATAAAAATAAAGAGCAAAAAATTAGGGGGTTCACTGAGTAGCTGGGAAAATCCAGTGAGGAGGGATCCCACTCTGCATAATCCACACCAGATCACAGCTGCAGTCCCTTGTCCAGCCTGTCTCCCTGATCCTAGTAACCTCAGTTTCTTTTCTTCATGATATCATACCTTTTTCCACAATTGTCTGCAGAGCATCCTTCCAGAAGATGTGCAGCTGAATTTATTCTGTCAGAAGAAGGAAATGATCATGGTTAGTCTGTTAAACTACTAAAGAGTGAGCAGCATCACTCTTCCGTTTCCTCTTCTAATTGTTGTTTTAGAAAATGACAAATATAGCAAGGGAGAGAGAGTGAGCCCTGCTTGGTTATTTGAGAAGGGGACCCTACCTTCAGGAGAGGTTTCCAAGCTCTGGATAATACATTGCACAGAGCCTCACTACAACTGAAAAAAAAAAAAAAAAAAAATGACTGAAGATTCACTTCTGTCCCCTTTTCCTGCTGGCTGGTTTGAACAGCCATGCTCAACATATTGCATGGTTTAGAGCTCATTCTGAATCAGCATCATACTTTGTCCACGAACTGTCAGGGAGCTCAAGGACACTCTAAAGCACTTTTTTCCTAAATCTATTCCCAAGCTGAGCAAAGCTATACCAGTGTATCAGTGCTTGTGAGAATCAAACTGACCGCTGCAAATATATAAACACTCAATTCTGCAGGTCCTAGTTTGCATAGACATGATACGAAGAGTTCTAAGTAGCATGGTATGAGATGAACACTTGTCTTAAAGTGTTTCTTTGTCATTTAACTGTTTCTTTGTCATTATTTTTTTACAGCATCAACAACCTTACTCCAAATCAAGAACAAGTTTTACTTCTCCTGCCTGATACAGAAGCAGCTGAACCACGTTTCTTTGTTGAGCTCTCACCACCCCTAGACCTCTAAACTTTTCTGCCTATTTCCTTTCTCCTGCAACAAGTAGAAGAAGATGGATTTTAGCAGCATTTTGACTCAGCCCCAAAGTTAGCCTCCTGACTTTTCTCACTGCACAGAAAATATCTACCACCTGAATATTTTCACACACAGCTGTGAACTGGATTTCACCACACACTTAACCACATCTGTTCTTTCAGATGAGGCAAAGAAAAAACTACCAAGCTCTCCACAGTAGGCTTCCAGTCAGTACTGTGTCCAGTTCTAGCAATTGCACGTGTGAATTATGCATACCAATAGGCATACATTTTGGCACAGCATTTTAAAAAGTCAAAGAAAGCATGTAGAGCCTAAGGTCATTGCTGTTGTAAAGCAAGCTTCAAAGATACCCATCACAAGTCACAGAATAAACAGCAATGGAACTTGTCCTGCCTAAAGAAAAATGAAAGAACAATGATTAATATGTTGTAATGGACCTTTTCATCCTTATCGCTTCCAGACTGTGGAATGTTATTTCTGGCACAGGGATTCTTGGTCAAGTATGAAGAGTCATCGATTGGATAAAGTGCTTGATTTAGCCCATTTTTATTCTATTACAGAATGACAGAAAGAGGTTTTAGACAGGAATAAAATCAATAGGGGGGAAAAAGTAGAACTTGGCAAAATAGCTATAGCTTGAAATTTAAATTATGTATTTGTAATGTTGAATTTTAGGGTAAGGATTAATTTTAAAAAGGACTAAAAATATACTGTCAGGCATCAAATAAGTATGAACAATAATTTATTTCTTTTAAGTGTCCTTTATCCTTATCCTCCTCCTGCAAAAAAAATGCTTTGCAAACTGGTGCAAGCAGTTTCTTTGACTTGGGTTATCATACAAAGGTTCCTCCATGGAAGTGCTAAAGCAGCAGACAGCATCTCTGCTGGTCACCCTGTTTCCCTTCTCATTATGAGACTTGCATCCCATGAAACCAAGGAGCCTGGCAGGTCTGCACTGCACTCCTCCCTTCCCAAACAACAGGACACGGTACATGCCCCTCCACAGGTGATCCATGGAGAGGAGATAATTTTGACCACAGAACTGGTTCAGAAGACAGGCAAAGGGGGGAATAGTTTCCCTTCGTGTGTGCAAAATCACAGTAACACCTGACAAGCTGAGGCCAGACTTCTGGTCATACATCTGAGGTTGACAATGTTCTCTTTCTCTCCAAAGGTTATTAATTGTAATTTATGTGAAATAATGTTAAAAGGTCCAGGTCGAAATTAGGGCCCCATAATGCTACACATGCCACATACCTGCAGTCAGGCACTTGCAGGGCCTTGAAATGTTCAAAATGTATTTTTTAAGGAAGTTAAATTAGGGCAGTGGTAGAGGAAGTGCAATTTAATATTTGCAATACTTTAGGACACTTCTCACTATCTCTTATTAAACAAAAACTCTCCCTGAAACATGTTCTACCCCAAGTTCCACTAATCTACACAGAATTAACTGGCTGGCTTCTTGTGCACAGCACATTACAGAGGTTTCTTGAGGCAGGATTTAAAGATGGAGATGATTCTGACTTTTCAGATCACCCTAGGAAGAGCATTCCTTTTGGTGTGGACAGATTGGCAAGAACCAAGTAGATATTCCTCACACTGAATACAAGTGGAGGAGGATATGATTTCACCTGGAGCACCAGAAAGAAGTCTATCTTCAGAGGAAAACAAGAGCAGCAAAAGTAACGTATTTCTATTAATGAAAACAATCACAGCCTGGTTATGGTAACTAAGTTGTCATGTTCCAAGTGGAAGGCAGGGTTCACCATCTTAGGGACAACCCTACTTTGCCCATGCAGCTTCTCCCTACCAAATGTGGGTAACAAAACTGCACTAAGATCTCTGCAGGTTTTTCTCCCAGCACTCCCTAATGGGGACTTCCTCCTACTTGCCTTCCCCCTCCCTTGTGCTGCCAACCGGGAACGTAATGCTTTGGCATAGAACCAGCAAGGTAAACACTCTGCCAAACGTCAAGATCCTCAGGAAGAGTCAACACAGGCTTATTCTTCCTTCAGTTCTGTGATCAAAACTTCCACAGGGAGACTGATAAGGCAAGCAGACTGTTATTGTTAAATACAGCAAGTACACACAGGGTAGATTAATCTCCACTTTACTCCAGGGTAACTGATAACTTGAGTCAAGTTAGAGAGATAGGAAAATGAGTTTCTTTCTTTACTTAATATTACATTAAGTTTCTTGTTCATCAGAACAAGAATGCAGCACATAGGGGAAAAAAATACTTATACATAACTTAAGGACAGGGATATATGAGAAGTGGTAAAATCATAGGAAACAGTGGAGAGTACAAATATCCCATCAATTGAAGAGAAGAAGGTTTCTAGTGAATACACGGAAAATTGCTCGAAACTAGAACCACTCTGAAGCAGAGACATAGTTGAAGGTTAGAAAGGACTGGTTTTGCCCTTTCTTTTAGACTGCACCTCAAAGCTCTGAGAGCATTTCTTTTTCCTCCATCTATCTGTCTTCATTAACCACATTTCCCCATACACACAGTCCTTTGTCCTGAGAGCTCACTGGACAATCTTGTACCCTTTAGCCAGAGGTTCATCCCTGGGTGACAGAGGACAGCTCAGAGGAGCCCTGCAGTTCCTCATACTCACAGGTGAGTGGAGCCCAGTGCCAGCTTTTTGCATGACAAAGCCTTTGCCCTGGGATGCCATGGCTTAGTCTCTAATGCATGTGCTAGAGATTTTCTGCCATCCTCCTCCTCCCTACACTTCTCCTTCCACTCTTTTCCACCCCCTGTCCTCCAGCTATCCTTTACTGGAGGCCAGGGAAACTTGAAGGGGAGACATTTTGCCCTGCCCCAGCAACTAGATAGGTAAATATCACTGGTCTTTCCTCAGAGCACATAACAGTCTATATCATGGGCTCTTTTCATTCGCACCAAGGCCAGGGCCAAGGACAAACTGCTTCTTTGTAAAATGGAGACACAGGGGAGAGTGGGGAGACGGTAAGTCAAGCTCTTATTGAAGTCAATGAGCAGGATCAAACCACTAATCTGGGTAAACAAACTACAGAAAATGACATTGATTGCAGATTGGCTTTAACAATGAATAATTGTGCTTTGATGTGCACATAAACGTGATAAAAATCAAGGCGACATATTCAAAACAAAATAAAAGAAAAAATACAAAGGGATATTTTACAACTAGGCTCCATTACCATCTATCCTAACGAGATTAAGTAGTAATTGCTATGTCAAGAAAAAATATAGTGGGCTCAGTGAATGAAAGATCATGATAGGGTCCCATTGTATTATAGGCTCAGGTCTAGCTGGAGAGCAGTGATGGGATTTTTCCAGCATTGCACAACCAATTTTTTAAATATTTTTTTTACTATCAGAAGCCTTTCCCTGGATATGTAGTTTTTAACAATAAAAGCACTCCTCTCTAAACATATCTGTAAGCCCTGCTGAAGCTAGCTGCAGGCTTTCCATTCTTTTGTTTTAGCACAAGAGTATCTTGAAACCAGTAGTGTTTTTAAGCAAGCTTTTCTGGCTTGTTTTCTTACTGAGGATGCAAGGTTACTAGTAGTGGGGCAGGGGTGGGGGTAAAGTATTGCACTTGATCATCTCCAAGTGCAAACTTCAGTACTTTCTAACATTAATGAATAATGGATAAATATAGTAGTTTGCTAAAGTTATTTGAACTTGCATTGCCCTGAATGTAATACAGGTTTGTTCAGGCTCATGGGCTTCATAGAGTCTTCAAGAACCAGACACTGATATCATACTAGAATTCAACAAAAATTAAGCACTTACACTTTCAAGGTGTATCTGAAAGTTTCTGCCTTAATACTTTATTGGACCTATACACTGAGTATAAGGTGAACAAAGGACAACAGTTGAATTGATACCTTTTTTATACCAAGAGAATACTGGATTTCTTTGTCATAACAATAAATTGCATTAAGGTAAAAATAGCAAGTCTAGAATTAAATAGCAGGTAGAAGAATTCACATTTCCTCCTTGATCTCTTTGTTACTGAAATCCATTAGGCAGGTAAGAAAAAAATTACAACTTGCTGAGACGCTTCCATGTAGAATAATCTATTCCACAGAAGGCTTGGTGATAATATTAATGAGTGGTGATGTTACTTACATCAGCAAAGTGAACGCATTTTGACAGTAATGGAACGATCTCTCTGGAATGTGGTGATGGACATTAGTTGTAAAGCTCACCTTAAGACGTATTCTAATAGCCCATTTGTTCGAATCCTGCATGTTGATACAGTGTCAGTGTGATGTCAATGTGGAGCATGTTTCTACTGGTAGCTAGCTTCAGGCAGCAAGTTTGGAACAGAAAGGCCTGAGGAAAACAGAGTTGAGCTGGTGCAACACATGAAAATGGAATTTAGGTTTGAAGTTCCTTATTTGAAGGACACAAGCAAGCGAGCTTCAGTGACAAAGAGAAGAAAGAAACAGAGACTGCTTCTTTTTTTCTGTTATCTCAGCTGGCACCGATGAACTCACTCCTCTCCCATTTTCCTGCTGGCTGCCTCTAAACAACTGTACTTGACAAATTACGTCAGCAAGTCAAATCTCATGTCTCATGCATGAGGCTCCATCATTTGATCCAGTACAGCTGCTGCAGGTTTTGTTCCCATCTGCTCCTTGCTAAGGGTCCAAGAGACAACAGCCTCTTCACTGGCATAAGCAGTGGTCTGCCAACAGCCACCACGCTGCGTGGTAGTGAAACCCAGCATTTCTGGCCTATGAAATGCCATACGAAAGAAAATCAGTCTCCTTATATCTCATTGTGGTCCCTTCCTCACCCTGTGACCATGTCTCCTCTGTTATGGGGACTCACCTGTGGAATATCACATCTGGGGAAAAACAAGCATGAATGTCCTCTTGGAGATCTGCCTCACTGTACCAACATCCCTTCCGGGAGGTGCTGCATTAGCCATCCCCACTCTCCTACCTTCAAAAAGCAAGACCTACAAACTGCTGAAGTCTGTCATTACAGACTGTACAGGAACAGCAACAGGCAAGCTAAATACTCAGATTGTAATGGTGCCCTAAGTGCAATTTAAAACACAACAAATTAAAACACCTTCTTGCTTATTTGTTTTAAGGTAAGTATTTTATGGTCAAAATACCACAGACAGACTAAAGAGCCAGTGCATCTCCAATCAGCAGCATGGTTCAAGGTAGGTGAAATGCAGCTAACTACCACAGTTGACCCAACCAAGAACTGTAAAATTGTTTGGAAAACAAATGTTAAAGATTCAGGGTCATGACAATGGCTGTAACAAATTAATATATATTTTTGGTTATACTAAACATTCTTAGTTACTTATATACTTTTCCCTAAGACACTCACATGATTTTCTATTTTTATGCACTGGTAATTGGAGTTTATGATTTACATATTACAGTGCAGTAGAATCCAATTATAGCAAATCTACAGAGAGACTGTATTTATTTCAGGAGAAGATACCGAGGAACCATGTCAACACGTAGGAACATAATGACCTGCTCACTTTCTAGCTCTCATGCAAAACGTTGTAACGATTAGGTTTCAGACACCGCACAAGGATACTTAAGGATGAGCTATAAAACCATTCCACATCTGTGTTTGTTTTATTAGTAGAACCATTTCTGAGAAAAACAGGAAAGCAAATGCTGATCCAGCTGCTAATTCTGGATAACTCTTTTATGTCACTAACTGCATTACCAAACACTACTTCTTGTAATCCTTCTCCATCACCTCCTTTCTCCCTTAAGTATAAATTTCTTGTCATTTTTCCCATCAGCACTGAAGCATAATTATAGCGAATGTTAATCGCACAGGTTTTATGTTCCATGTATACCCAGTTATGGAGAAGAAGGTTTGTTGATGGTAGATTGACAGATGATATATAATAAGAGAACGGATAAAAAATAGAGAGTTCATATACATTCTGGGACAGGCCAGGATGGAAGAGAGTAAAATTTTTTTTTTTTACAGATAACGACTCAGTTTATTGATAAAATGATCACAAGTGATAATCACCTTGAGCTGAGTGGAGCTGCTCATATGCAATTGCTGCTCAAGACCACAGCTATTACTATTGCTCATCAAATCTCAGACTCCAAATCTCTGTTTCTCACTGGACTAGCAACTGCAAGCCACCCTGCATGCATAATTTTATGCAGGTAAATTCAACGAGACTATAAAGCCTGCTCTGAATTAAGATATGCTTAGCTGATTTTCTGATGGACTTTGTGAGAGCTCAGATTACCAGAGCTGCTGAGAAAACGTGGGGATCCAACACTCCAATTCATTTTGAAAATTTTAGGCTAACGACCTGAATATTTCAAATCTTTCCTTCCTTGTGAATTTGCTGTCTTCAGGAAAATATTTTCACATGCTACTTTTATAATTTTTACATCTCTCTCATCCTTCTTCCACAAAAAAAAAAAAAAAAAAAAAAGCTGGTATGATTGTTCTTGAGTCAGTCATTGTAACAAGCTTCTGCTTGATTAATTAATAACCCCAGTAAAGGGTAATCAGGGAAGTATGCTACTCCCCCTCCCCTATCTGAAAATTGCAGTTCAGCGTCAGCTGACTGCAGAGCCAGATTGAACAATGACACTTTGAAGTCAAGAACTCTGTGCTTTATTCCAGAGCAGCAAATTAATCATGTTACTTCTAAAAGCTCTGTTATATCTTTAAAGTATCAGAAAATATGCAGTATTGTGAGAAACCTAAGTGCTGTTTCTCTGTCTCTGCCAGTAGTAGCTCCCCTTTCAGTGTCTTGATAAAAATTAAGGTGCTGTAACAAAGGCGGCAAGGGAGCATCTGTGGCAGGATTTCTTAGCACTCGCAAACAGCTGCGTGCACTCTAACTTCATACACTTCTCCCACTAAAATTGTGCATAACTGAAAGTGATGCAAATAACAGTAAAGCTTGCATTCAGGGAGACTGTACTGTCTTTGTAGAGAAATATATTTTTCTCCCTGAGACGGATGAGAAATGACTATAAAATACAAACCTGCTTCGTTTTCTAGTACAAAAAAAATCAAAATGAATGCTGCCAGCTAACCATTAACTGAAAAATAATGAGGGCTAATGAAATAGCAAGAGTCCAGATCTTTCAGTGCTCAGACAGGTCTCTTAAGGGAACTGAAAATGAATTAGCCTGCGTTTGACAGCAGAAAAAAAGGCACCTAAGACACTAGAAGGTGGGGACAAAGCTGTCAGAGAAGAAGTAGACAACAGTTTGACAGACAGCCTTATATGAAAAAGAGTAATTTAGGAGTTAGAGAATAACTCAGAAAAATGTTATAATAGTTAGAAATCATTTTAGAAAAGTACTGCTAAGCAGACTCTTTTATTCCAGCATTAGGACTACTCAATGGCCCTGTATCATCATGAAGAGGGTCAGAACAGATGACAATAATGGTCTCTTCTGGCCTTAAAATCTATGACTTTATTAAAACCATCCAGACTATATGCTGCTGCAATTCTGTGTTCCATGTAACTCAGTAAGGATTCTTCCTTTTTGTGTCTTACATAAAGCTCATCCTACAGCACTGTTAATACCCCACTCCATCTATTTGCTGGTACACAGGTAACACAATGGTCCCAACAGCTGGGCTTGGACCTCCCAGCTGTTTAAAATAAAGATCCAGCAATATCTGTGGAAACTGATACAAGGACCTGTGGGCTACAAGCACTTAACCTCAGGACCCTCTGATGTTAGCCCTGCTTTGTGCAGTGGATTGGACTAGATGAGCTCCAGAGGTCCCTTTTGCTTTCATTTTTCTAAATACATCAACCAACATCTCAGCACAGGAGCAGCTAAATGAAGTCTATACTTCTCTGTTTCACCTGAAAATGATATCAGTCTCTGCAGTTTTACTTCTGCATTTATTCAAAACTGACCAAACCTGAACAGTTAAGTATCTATCCGCAGATAAAGTCTAGTCAAGACTCAAAGGCAGACAGAGGAGCATTCCAGTCCTCTAGAAGGTGCCCCTTCCACTAGCCACATTCAAAGCAGGCCTAAGAAATTAAACCTTCACAAAACACATCTGTAATGCCTTTGTTTTAAAATCAAGCATGGTCTGAGGAGAGAGAATATTTGCTGCCATCTGTGGTTTACATGGCAGGTGAGTAGTTAGAGGACTTGTGGGACTTGGATGTTTAAGCCAAGATCTCACATCTCCCAGGAGAGCATTGTAATCCCCAAATGACAGGCTGAGAAAGCTTCACTCCCACTCCGGAGGCTGCGGCACTGTGCAGAGGAAGAGCATGCAGTTCATTGTGTCAGAGGATATGGAGGATGGAGCAGGGTCCTGTTATCAGAGCCCTCAATTATTTAGGGCAGAATCACATATTTTGATGCTTGGACTTGAACAGTTGGCACAAAGAGGAAACAGGAACCAGGACCAGGACATATGGAAAAACAACCATGGTTGTTCTGGCTCTATTGCAAGGACATCTAATAAATCTCTGTCACAGAAGTCTGTAATTTCTAACATAACTGGCTCTAGGCAGGACAGCACGAGTCCAAAAACCAGAAAAAGTATGAGTCTTAGTCTCCCTTACATTAAAAACACTAGGTAGCACCAGGTATTCAGATAAGAGCAGGCTCTGTTTTGGATGGAGGCGCGTGCAAGGAGGCATACACGTTCAAATTAACAGATGATCACTAGTACAGAGTAACTGTTTGAGAACAGCCTGAGGCCTTGGAAGGATCAGCTCAGCACCTTCCAAGAAAAATCAATGGAGTACCAAACAATACAGTGCTTACAAATCTCTTGGATGACACCTGAGAAGACTAAGAAAGGCAAATCCTTTCAGCTTAACCTCTTGTTGTACTTTTGATCAGAGAAGTTTACAGTGATGCCTTTGATTAATAATATGTCCTCTCACTAATGGGGTTCATTCACTGCTTTTTTAGTGCCTACAAGGCACTGCATTTCAATGACACGTACAGCATGTGCTCATAAAATGCCTTGTAGTCTGTCTGATTAAGAAATGATACAGATACACAAGACTACTTGTTTATGATACATGCCTCAGTCCAAGCCTATCTGTATCTGAGTCTCTGAATTCCTTGGGAACAGATGGGATCATTAAACAAAGCTCAGAAACCCTCTTGCAGCATACAGGGAGCGAAAAAGTAAACTGAGTAGGTGTGACCTTCTTTCAGAATTACTACCCCACATTATGGTTATTTCAGTAACTCCTCTACCCCTTGCAGTTTTATGCTTATTAGAAAGGTCATGCCAATAAGCTCAGCAATTTTTATTCAGATTCATAGGTCAAGATGTCTTAGCTAATTGAGAGTCCACCTGGATAATCTGCTTGAGTACTTTATTAGGATTTTGTATAAAGCTATCAGATGTTGCTTCTGAAGAAGACTATTGCATAAAAAACTGAAATAAAAACCTGACTATGCTGTTTAAACACTTAGACACCTGCATGAGATTGTTATTTCCAACAGTTCTCAGAATTAGCTGATACTGCCATATCCTCTACTTGGGAGGTTTCAGCTAAGAGCTAGTGCATATCC
>NW_010323211.1:650-875 GCF_000700745.2 Antrostomus carolinensis | reverse complement strand
CCACCCTTCCTCCTTCCCCCGTGGCGCAAGGAAAAGCTCGAGCAGCCACACGGCAAATGGGCTGGAGCCCGATCCCGCTAACGACCGTCCCTGCGGGGCTGTGTTCAGCCCTGATCCCGCGTGCTCTGCAGCTACAAGAGCCGCTGACACCGGCCAGGCTGCGCCGCTGCCCCACACGCACGACAGCAGCCCGGGGCTGGGATCAAAACTAACCCGGCTCGGACG
>NW_010323211.1:0-259 GCF_000700745.2 Antrostomus carolinensis | reverse complement strand
TCGTCCCCGAAGCCGAGCGCTGCAATGGAACCATCTCTGCTGGGGAGCTGGGGACAGGGACACCCGCACGGGCAGAACGCTCGGAAAACCCGAGCAGCGACGTGCCCGGGACCAGACCCGCAGCCCTCGAGGCGACAGTTCAGCCGGTCCCGGGCCCGGGAGCGCTTCTCGCCCTAAGAAAAGGAAATTGCGACTCCCAGACTCGTTGCGAAGGGGCTGCGGAGCCCGGGGAGCCCTGGCCATCCCGCCGGCGGGGCGG
>NW_010323210.1:0-1042 GCF_000700745.2 Antrostomus carolinensis | reverse complement strand
TATATATATATATATATAAACACACATACATTTTAAAGCCAACATATTTGAACCCTACATTCAGAGTTTTTCTTTCTCCTGATTACAGGCCTCAAAATCCTTTAGTTTAGAGAGAAAATAAAAAGAGTAAAATGATTTTTCCATCTCAGAAACCAAAAAAATGTAATAGTAAAAGTGCAAGATTATATCCCCCTTGTTGTCCCCACATCCCTCAATCCTAACATCAGTGTCTTCATTGCAGTGTCTTGTAGATTTTCTGCTGCAGTCAATCTGCACAAGATTCTTTCCTAACCTAAAAGTCTTCCTTTTTTTCAAGCTATTCTCTATGCAGACTCTTGGTACAGCTGTGCTTCTTTTCTACAAATGAATTGTGCTACTGCTAAGGGAAGAGACAGCAGTTGTTATTTGGAGAATGACCAAGTTGCAACTGTCTCTATTTTTTATATTTCTCCTTCCATTCTCAGCTCAAGCTGTTAGGAGCAGAAAGGATAGTCCACATTCCAAAGCAGGACAAAGTAAAAGTAAATTTGAAAAAATCAGAAAGTAATTCCTAGATTACAACATCCACTCTTAAACTCAGTCTAAGTTTCACTGTTCCTCCCTTTTTCTCCACATAAAGGTAATTGGACTCGATTATCTTACAGGTCTTTTCCAACCAAAATGATTTTTTGATACTATGAAAGCCGGCTATCAGCACTACCTTTGCAATCACAAGTCCCACTGCCTGTATAAGTTTGCAACCATTACATCCAAGAAGATGACAAAGTAATTTTTCAAGGGAGATGTGGGCTTCTAAAGTTAGATGTGAAGGATCACAGTTGCTGCCGGCCAGAGACTCTATGCTTGAATCAGAAATCAGCCAAAAAGCTTTCTCAGAAGTTGCCCCTTCCTGACCAATGCTATGTCACCAGTTGGCTGCAGCTGGCAAAGGAAAAGTATTTGTCTCCTGCCCTGGGATGAAGCATAGGTCAGAGTTGATCACTACATCCATGCTGCACTATTACAGTACCCAGGTTGGATGCAGTCCCTAGAACAATTAATC
>NW_010323209.1:3241-17074 GCF_000700745.2 Antrostomus carolinensis | reverse complement strand
TATATATATATATATATATATAGTTTTTCTAATTGCTCTCTGAGGATTTAAGAGAAGGGATGTAGAACACTTGAACAGAATCTGTTAGCAATTCCGTGTTATGAGAGGGGAGCAAGAATCTATTTGTGCTTTTATATGCATAGATTTTTTTATTTTTTAATATTTTTTCTCTAACAGAATTGAAGTTTGAGGATAGACAGCTTCTCGCTGAGGAGCCAACCTTTTTTCCCCTTTCCTTAGGTTCTGGGAAAAAAAAGAAAGTGATTTAAAAAAATATGGCTGTGAACACTTGCCGTGGCAACTAAGGCTCCGGTACTTCATGGAGTTCAGGGTAGGCAAATTCCTGCCATGCAAGGATCCCTTCTAACATCTGTGTGCTGTTTTGCATAGATGAATAGGACCCACGTGGAGCTTCTTGCAGGATCCATGCTGTGTCTTCAGCAGACCTTAAAGGCAATTTAAAATTGATAGTATCGGGTGGTTTGTCCTTTTGTCGTTTGATTGTCGTGCTAATTGTTAGCAGCAGTGTGGGAGATCCTTTTAACTAGAATATGAGATAATTTTTCCTCAGCTTACTGCCTGCGTGGAAGCACTATGATGGAGCATTTCATTTAGTTATGCTACTGCAAGGAGATGACAAGCGTTGACGTGGTATTGTTCCTGGGACAACTTGCTTGAAAAATCTTGTAAGCATTGATTGAAACTTGGGAACACGTGCTCCCCAAAGTGGTAACCCTCTTCTGAAGCTACCCAATCTCAGTGCTCATTTAAAAAAAAAAAAAAAAAAAAAAAAGAGTTGGGAAATATCAGCATATGGAAAAACCTTAAGTAATTTGTCATCTTCTAGCTGACAAAACCATGCACTGTCATTTGCAGGGCCTTACTGAATGGTATGGATGGTCCAGCATCCATACCAGTGGGACATTTGTGTGATTGGCACCTTCAGGGCACAAGCCAAGCCCTCTCTGTGTTTCCCTATTTGATGAATGAGCCTATTTAGTTCCTTTGTGAAAAGAGCTTTCCTGACCAGTGTTGAAGGGGATCTGTTCTAACCAGAGTTCCCTGTGCTCCATGAAGGTGTGGTTGCTCTAGTGGTAGAGTTTTCTCCTGTGTAAAGGAGTTCAGGTAGCCCAGTGAAAAACCCCAAAATACAAAAACTGAGTCCTGGAAGAACCCCTGTCTTAGTAAGACTAACTTAACCCATTACCTGTTTCCCCAGTGTGCATGTACATGTATGCTCTAATCTTCTAAAATATTAGAAAAATTATATAATTCTCTCTCTATAAAATGTAGTTTTCTGTATAGCTATATATATTTATATAATTTTTCTTGTTATTTTTTTTCCCCATGGCATTTAAGTTGACATGCCATAATTTTGCAACTAGCTGTGTGCTTTTTTACAACTTTAACTCTTGCATTTCCTGGCTTATTTTTACTTTATGCTTCACATAGGTTCTTTGCCTTATTTTTTGTATTTAACAAACACAGTTTTAGTGTCTCATCAACAGAGTTCTCTCTGAGAGTAGGATTTGGGTTTAAATAACTTGAGATGCAAGTTTGAGTAAACTCAGTGTATGATCAAATCCCCCTCATTTAAGGATTGTTGACCTTGCTCCAGTGTGACCATCAATGTATCATTCATCTGAGAGAGCAGAAAGGTTCCTCTCTTCTGGAGCATTGAGTAAAGGCTTGGTTGTTTGCTGCTCCAGTTCTGCTCATGACAAGTTACTGTCACCTGCAGAGTTAGGATATTACTTTGGTCCTAAGTAGACTGCTAATATTTTCTCTCTACTATAATAACTAGTTGAATGCTTGTGAAAAACCAGTATGTACATTTTGCACTTGGCAGCCTCCAAAGGCAAAGTGTATTAAGAGAATTCATCATTTTTATAGAAGTGTAAAAAGTGTTTTATTTTAATCTCCCTGAAAAAAAGAAGTATATAAATATATACAAATGTAAGCCTTTAATATAGTGGAACTCTTGGAGGTGCAGGCATCTACCCTCGCTGATCTCACTGCAGCATTGTGTCTGAAATGTGTTACTGTAGGGCTGGAATGAACCATTTTGCAGCAACTCTTTTGTGGGGGAACAATGCAGAATTGCATTGCCCCAAGGAAATCATTGCAAGGTACGATTTGGTTTCCTCTGTGCAGGCAGCCAGACAGGGGTGTGTGTGTTGCAGGGAAAGAAGTGAGAGGTAGGTATGTGAATGATATCGATGGCCCTGTGGAGGGAGCAGCTAATATTTTTATTTGAATGTATGGTTTGAGTTTACTGACACTATAGGGATACTCTGGTAACAGAACTGTGAAAAAATTCCCTGTTTCATGTTTCCAGAATTGCCAGTGGCCTGTAATCATGGAAGCCAAATTTGTATGGCGTCATACCTCACTCTCCACTCACTGGTTTGCTTTTATTTAAAAATGAATAGCATGCTTTGTGTAATAGAAACCCCATTATTTTTATTAGAGACTTTAATGATTAGATTTTCTCCAGGTATTTTTCTAAGTATTCTCATTTACTTTGATGTAATATATGCATATCATTATCTCTTTGACTTTAGCTCACTTTGTTCTCTATGTCTATATTTTTTAGGACCATTGAAACCAGAAATTACCATAACTTACATTGCTGTTTCAGCTATATTCTTTAACAGTGGACTCTCCTTAAAAACTGAGGTACTGTAATTTCTCATTGCTTCATTCTTGTTTTGCTTTAAAAAGTTTTGTGTTGCTTTTGATCAGGTTTGAATGTAACTGGAATATTTAATTACGGTGCTGTTGTTGTTGACGCTGGGAGAATGGCTAACAAGATAAGATAAATTTTAGACATTTATGGAATAACCCGTCCTTGATTTCAGAAAATCCTTCACAAAGTAATGAACAAGATGAGGAGAATGTGAATAAATTTTTCCCATACATAGAGTGTGGGTCACTTGACTTTGCAGGGCTTTGACTAAATGGAAGTGCCGAGCACAATTTTGAGACTGGAGCTACACCCTGGATGTGTCCCAAACCCAAAGCAGGGTGAGACCCTGGAGCACACTGGCACCTGCCTTCTGCCAACCCTTCTGCACCTTGGCTTCCCCACTGCTCAGCTGAGATACAGGCCAGAAAATGTGCGAATCCTAGGGTAGAACTTCGTAGGGAACTAGGCAGAGAGGGGCTGTGTGGAGTCTTTGTGCTTCTGTAGGACACAAAGAGAAGGTGTGAGCTCTCTGTGCCTTTCTCCTTCATCCCAGCTGATGGTGTGCACTCTCAGATGAACTGTTTAGGCTAGTCACTACAGGATTGATGTAAGCACAGATCTGGTGGCTTTAAGTTGCCACATTGTGTAGGCACAGGACAGCAGATAGTGTCAACACAAAAGGGTTCCTCTGCAGATGCAAGGCCAGTGTACAAGTACAAAGTCTTGGCAATCTTTTCCTATAGGATTTGGTTGTGGACAGGTGGCCTTGAAGTGCCTACGCTCTGCTGCTTATCACAGACACCGAGACTCGTTTCAAATTGTGTCACACATTTTCCGAAGAGAAACGATCTGGGAGTAAGAAGAGATGAAGGGAATAACCTCTTAGTGATGTGTAAAGGAGGCACAGAGAAAGGAAATAATGGCTACGTGCCAAGAAGAGAAGGAGCAGCTGGAGTTGAAGTGAAACACTGCCTGTCTCTGCTAGTATCACTTCTTGATTCCTTTCACGCTGTTGGCTGTGCTAGCAGGTGATGTTGTTTGTATGTTACATGATAGTAATGCCTAGAGGAATCATCATGATATTGTTTAGTTATCTTCTGGGCAAACTGGGATTTGGATGAACAGTGTGCATTCAACAACAACAACAACAAAAAAGTTTCTATACCTGTATCACAGTGATAGTGATAAAGTTTCAAGTGGTGGTGGCGTTTGAATTGATGGCAGCCGTCTCCTTCTGTGTCTGCCGGCACTTCTGGCACCAGGGTCTCTAGTTCTGCAGGGACACCGTGTAAGTGAATAACTTTAGTCAATTCTGTAGCAGCTGTTTAGAGCTCTTTGGTCTTATGGGGAAGCAGGAAGAACTATGTTATCTGTTTGCCTGGGATAGTAATTGATCCTAATGGAAATAGGCTGCAGAGAGCCACTTTCTTCCACAGAGAAGAGGACCTGAAACACAAAGTCTGAGTAGTACTAGTGGAGTGGAGTTTTCTGCTTTCAGGGTTACACATCTTTGCATGCAGAGAAAAAAATGTAAAACTTCTTTCCCTTTCACTAATTTGTATCCTTGAAACTTTATCTTTGTAAAGCAGCTGTGAGTGAGAGTGAAATCAGTGGCATTATCAAAGTCTTGATTAGATTCTCAATGCCAGTGTACATCTTTTTCCAGTTAATGTGACATGACTGACAGGTTCCTGGGCAGTGTGTCATGTCCTGCTTTGACTCGCACAACTTTTATTTATTTATTTTTTTATCTGTGATCTGTGGTTCTAAAAGCAATATATTGATATAAATGAAACTTTTACAGAAGCTGATGTTTGTGTCCAGGTAGCTGATCTTGGATTGTTTTGGAAGCATCTGTTAGGACTAGTGCTGTACATGCAGCTTTACGTTCCATCAAGAAGCTAAGCCTTTTCTGAATTTCTGCCATGGGGGCAGGTAACAGTTTCACTTGGCTAGCCTTTGGCTAGCAGCCAACACAGCCATTCACCCACTTCCCCCCCACCTCCAAGGGACAGGGGAGGGGATTGGGGGGGGAAAGGCTTAGGAGGCTTGTAGGTTGAGATAAAAACAGTTTAATAATAGAAATAAAAGAAAACTTAAAAAAACCCTAGTATTAAATTAGTAGTGATAATGGTAACAGTAATAAAATATACAAATGAGTGATACCCAGTGCAACTAATCACCAACTGCCGACCAAGCCCGGCCCATTCTCAGATAACGATCCCGGAGGAGCAACAATCCCGAACCGAAACCGCGATCCCGAGAGAGCGAGAGCCTGAGCGGAAAAAAAACATTCCGGTCATCCCCGGATAATACACTAAACATGATGTGATATGATTCGGAATATCTCATTGGCACATCCAAATGCCAGTTTTGGGCTCTGCTATTCACTACACTTCTCCCTCCCAGTCCTGATGCAGCTGTGAACCAGCCAAACACCGTGGCCTTGAGCTCCAGCAGCAACTCATAACATCAGTACTTTTATCAATGATGTTCTCATAGCAAGTCTTGTGCTGAAACCAAAACACAGCTATTCTAGCTACTAAGAAGAAAATTAACTCTATCCTAGCAAAACCAGGACAGGGCAGAAGATAAAGAGGAAAAAAACTATTTCCCTCGTTGTACCTTGTGCTGTTGCTTTCTGAAATGTATGTTAAAAACAATCCTTAAATGTGTTAGGAAGCCAGGTCATGATTTTATTAAAATACTTTGGGGCATGTTTTAATTGTTTAAGGCACAACCTAAAGTCAGTATTATTAGTCAGTTAATATATCTTTTTATTGGGTTGCAAAGTAAATAGTTTTTGCTTTTGTGTTTATTAGTTCCTGACCTGTGTGTCACCTGTTCTACCTTGGATAATATATTAGGTGTTATCTAATAGTACATTGAAGCTAGTGTTTGGTACACTTTATGATATGATAAAAAACTGTGTAAGTGTTAACAGAAGCTGTCTGATAGGTCTGACAAAATGAGAAATAGCTGATGCTCTTTTAAGGTTACACTTCTGGTTTTATCTGCTGTGAAAAGACATGCTCAAAAAAATTTGCTAACATGCATTTAAAAAGCATTTTACAAAATAATTGGCAGCGTTCAGGGAGAGCCTGTGTGTACATGGCCTTGGTATATTTTCAAATCTAGAGGTGAGTGAGGTCCTCTTACACTTATAGAAACAGTTTGTGTCCAGGAATGACAAGAACATTTGATTCCACCCTAATATAATGCTCTTTCAGTTTTCAGTGGCTGGATAGCCTGCTCTTTTACAGCAAATCCCTCCTGTAGGGCCCCAGAAATTAAAACACATATGTGAGTTACCCATTTCAATGTGGCAGACTACTGAAAACCTCCTTTGCTCTGTGTGGGTATTTGCCCAGAAGAGTCCAGCTGTGACCATCTGAGCATGGCTGGATGGCAACAGGGACCCACAATGACCAGTGAGAGGCTAGGATAAGCTCTCTAAAGGGTCTGAAATACTGTGAAAGACAAGGTAACCTCTTCTACCTGGTGTGCAGAAACAGAGCCACAACCAGCAGCTTCTAGTAATTTTTCTGAGGCTTCTGCTTTTTTGAGGGCTACAGTGACGGATGTATTTTGGGACAAGTCCTTGTAGATTGCTTGAGAAGGTGAAGGCTGTTTGCCTCAGTGTTTGTTCTATGATGATGCAGTCTAAGGAATAGCTATGCTAAAAGGTAACTCCTAAAGGCATTTTGAAGACTAGTAATTTAGATCTGCAAAGACCTGTTCCACTAATACAGCATTCATTTATGGTCTGGGTTTGCTGTGCTGTGATTGCCTTCCTTGCTGCCTGGAAGTTCTAACCAGTCATTCCCAAATTTTTCTCTTGGATTTTGCTTTTGAAAGTATTGCACAGTTTTCTGTTTTTAAGGCATTTTCCAGTTGTAAAAATTTTACATTAAAATGGCACTTTTATGCGTGTGATGGTGCCTAGATTGGGGGTGCCTTCATAGATTGGTCCACTAGGAAGTCTGGGCTGGAGGCGACTTGGCAGGAAAGAAGGAGGAATTAGCAGCTTTGCTGGAAGAAGTCACTTGCTTTGTTTTTTCTCAATTATATTATTTACTTCTAAAATGTACACTTTTATATAGGTATTTCCAGGTATCTTTTCTTCCCACACAGGATGTGTTTCTACTTTTCGAGATAAGATGAGATAATACTACAGTGAAGCTATTCATAATACCATAGGTACTGTGACAGGTGATGTGTGAAGAAGGCCCATTTTTTCATGCAGAGTGATACTAGCCTGCTTAAGAGCTTCCTTTATTTAAAAAAAAAAAAAGTTCCGTTCAGTTAACCAGGCACTGAATGAAATGGTACTTTCTTGGTAAAACTGGATCAAGATGTACATTTCAAGTCCATGTTTTGTGTAACTTTAGGATGTGAATGGATGTGGACTTTTTTGTGGAAGGTTTTTTTCCCTTAACCCAAATTTGGGAGGGAATTTTATTATGAGAAATAAAGTAACATGGGCATGGTGCTGAATTGCTTGTACTTCCAGATGTATAATTCCATCAGTGTGCCTTTGGATGGTCAAAAATGAATATATTTGATAGTGTTCTGTAAAAGTTCAACTGTGTTGAAGCTGAGAGAGGGTGGCATTTGGAGATCACCTGCTGCATTACCGTACATGGAAATACACTTTTTGATATTGTTTGTTTTTCTTTTTTTTTTTTTTTAATGCATCTGGGGTGTCAGCTGGAGAATCCTAGCAAATTAGGTTTTGAGTAAAAATGCCATCAGTTCTTTTTTTGTTGCATTGTTTACTTGAAAAGAGCGCAAGTTATTTTGAGAGGGGGGAAAAGGAATTTTTCTTCTCGATCTATGAGAGTTGAAATCTATGAGATTTGAAAGGCCAGGCTGGATGAGGCTTTGAGCAGCCTGATCTAGTGGAAGGTGTCCCTGCTGATGGCAGGGGGGATTGGAACTAGATGATCTTTAAGGTCCCATCCAACCCAAACCGTTCAGTGATTCTGTGAAATGAGCTGAAATGTATTAAGCTTTTTCCTTGTACTCAAAAACTGTGTAGAAAATTATTGCAGTACCCGAAAAGACAGAAGCAGAGAGACACAAAGCTAACAGAAGAGTTTATTGCATAAGGATACTTGATCATATTTCTGGAGTGCTCTCATACTATTTAAAATAATTTGTTTTCTTAGTCCTCAGCAGGGTTTTACACTTTATTTCTCTGAATTTTATGGCTTAGCTGTTGTTAGTTTGTTATGATCTTGATATTGTTTCTTTGCTATGCTTAATCAGCCTATTTTTTTCCAGTAAATTTCCTATCTGTTGTTACAATAAATGATCAGTCTGCTATAGATTTACTTTGCTTTTTATGTTTGTTAGGCTTTCCTTATAAAAAACCACCACAAATGATGGCTATTTGTAATGTAAACATCCCTTTTTAACAGAATAAATGAGAATCACAGTTTGTTGCTCTCTTTAGACTAGAGAAACCTGAAATCACATGGACACTGCACGTTTCCCTTCCTCTTGATATCAGCAGTCAATAAAGTAAACAGGCCGTCAGCATAGTTAGCACAGGTTTTGAAGCAGTGACGAAGTGCTAAGTTTTTTTCTGCTGAAAAGCTACTGTTATGAGAGCTACACTGTTATTGAAGTGGTGGACAATTCTTTTGGAAAAATGCCCAGGAGCAGACAGAGCTTTTATGTTGTCTGGATGTGCTTCATTATTAAAGAGGAGATCAGATGATCCCTAAAGGTGCCTTTTTGACATACACTCTCTTTGTATTATAAAGATGATCCTAGTTTTAGAAGCACAAACATGATCTTACTTCAGCTGTTATGACTGCAACTTCCTCTCTTCTTTTTCTTTTGCAGGAGCTGACAAGTGCTTTGATGCATGTGAAACTACACCTTTTTGTCCAGATTTTTACACTTGTGTTCTTCCCAACAGCAATATGGCTCTTTCTTCAGCTATTATCAATCACACCTATAAATGAATGGCTTTTAAAAGGGTATGTTTAAGCATAATGGAGTTAAATATATTTGTAGCTGTCTTCTTAAAAGGCTGCTTATCCTGCAATGGGTGTTTTAAGACTTGTATTGGGAACAGATTTTGCTGCTTGTTTTTGTGCTTCAGCACTTTGTTGTTGAAAACACAGTATATGGACAAGATTATCTTTTCAGGAATCTAGTCTCATTTTTAGAAAGTCTGGTCAGGTAGTTTCCTATGTAGGGAGCTTGCAACAGGTTAGCTTTCTCTTTCACAAAACACAGCTGATGTGCTGTGCAGGGTCTCAAGGAGGAGGAAGGAAAAGGAATGCTGAAGGAAAAACATAAATTGGTGAATAAATACTGTATATGCCATGTACTGGTGCTCCCTTCTGTTTTTAAACAGTCTGTATTGAGCATCTCTTGCATGTGTCCAGATGGGGGTTCAGTATCTGCTCCTAGCTAAATTAGGTGGGGAGGAAAAAAAAAAGACATTAAAGTTTTTATTGACACGAGCAGAAGCTAAGTTACCATGAAAACAATGTGTTTTAAATCCTTGGTGTACTCCAATGCGTGCTTCCATAGCTGCCTTAATGGTGCAGTAGTGATAGATGTTATGCAAAATCAAAAAAATAAAAGCATTTTTAGAATCAAAGGTCAATGTAGCTCTACTGGAATGTTTGAATGCACAAATCAATTATTTTGGAAAACTGCTTAAAGGATCCCCACTGTTTCTTACTGCTTGGTGAAACATTGCTTGGGGAGAGTTCACTGTCTTAAAAGTTTAATGATAAAGCTGTTCATGTTTATGTTTTTACAAGGCCTAAACCTAAAGGAGCATTTTGTTTTGTTTTTAAGAGGCTTCTCCAGGTGTTCCACCAAGTGTGAAGTGGTCCAAATGAAACTTGAGAGGGTGAAATTGAGATGGCATAATTTTAAAGTTGGCACTGTTTGGCTTAACAGTACATTAAGCAGATAACAAGGTTGCTATACAATGTCCCTTTGCATTTGACTATTCATAGTAAAGATTATTACTATGGTGCAGAAGGTACCAAGCTCTGTCTGAATTCTAGGACAACACATTTTAAAGCAAGTACTTGCATATCCCTGTATGGGTGTGTGCAAGGAGGAGGAGCAGCTGTGAGGAATCACCTATGCGTAACCAGAAGTTCATCCTAATGCCCCACAGCTGTAGTTTTCATTCCCTAGAAACACTGAAGTACCCCAATGAAAACAGCGGGGAGCAAGACAGGCTTTGGTAAAGTTACTTCCTCTTCATGCATGTTTAGCACAGCTTGTAGTAGGAGCTAGTTGATAGTCTTCACGAAGACCTGGAAAAATAGGTATATGCTCCCAGAAGCATGCAGCACCCTTTGGCAGGGTGGCTCCTCTGGGGACCGTAGTTCTCCACTACTCTCTCTTCACAAGGTTATGCCTAAAGGGCACAGTCAAGCCCACTGTTAATTTCCCATCTTGCTTCAGAATGAATGGTAGGTTCTCCTGTCCTCTATAATGATCTGTTTTACTGTAAATGTTATTTGGGAGGCAGATTGGGATGGTACCAGCTTTTCATCTGTGTTTCTACAGTTGGGCTTTTTTTTCCCCCTCTCTGTCTGGGATAATATTGGGAGGTTTGTTTTGCAATTGTTTTGAAATATATAAAATAAAGCGGAAACTAACATAATCCCAAGCATCTTTTAAGTTAATTTTTTGTTAGCTGACTAGGTTTTGCATTGACAGGATCCCTTTGAAAAGCAGCATGAAGCAACTTATTCATGTTTGCACAGATTCACCTCTTCTGCTACTCTTTGTGTATAGCATTTACAGCACAGGTGGTAGGGCATGAAGTGGAAAGATCTGGTACCAGATATGACTTTGGTAGTTCCATATCTAAAATTTGTTACTTTGGACCCTACTACTCAGTCGTCTGTAATGTATTAGCAGAATAGATATAATTTATTGCCCTTCAGCAGGCGTTTGGACCCCTGATGTTAGTGCTTATAGCATGGTCCGAACCAGTGGAATGTTTCAGTTGGTTGTTCCCTATAGTAATGTTGATTATTAGGGGAATTTGTTTGTATATTGGTAGTGTTACATGCAGTTGATACAAAAGAAGAAGAAGAAAAAAGTTGTCAAGTGCATGTTTCAGTACACCTGATATTCCACTTAATGCGTACCAGACTTTTTTGTAGATTAATATTTTCATATGAAGAGTATTTAAAACCGTAGCTTGATAGTGATTTTTTTTTTTTTTGAATTCCAAATATATTATTTTAGATTTGAGAAGGTTCACAGAGATTGTGTTATTAAACCTTTCTCTTATAGTGTGGAAACTCCTTGCCAGCTGAGATGAATGCCCTTGCACACATTTCATATCTCTCTGGATAATTTAGAACTTAATCCACCCCTTAGCGCAGATGAGAAGTTCAAGGAGCTGACGACTGCTAAGAGACCACATAGAAGAGAGATAACAGTATCACAACTGACATCAGAGTTGCCATGTGTTTGTCTGCTGTCCATTTTCATATATATATTTCCAAACCTTCCACACCATTTCTTTTTCCTGTATTTCTTTTCTTTTCAGTATGAGCTTATCCTAAGTGCTGACAACTTTCTGCTTCCATAGCGTACTTCACTGTACTTCCAAGGTGGCCCTTTGTGACTGGATTTATACAACGCTTACATTGGTTGTCTCTTTCCTTTTCCACAGTGTCTGTAGCTGACAAACTGAATACTGTCACTGTCATTTACCTGTTTCTTCTCTTTAAGCTTTCTGTGTGTTTGCAGCCTATCAATCGCACTACAATATGCTCCCTATTGTTTGGATTTAATACTTCTGTTTGCTATAACTTTTTGACACTGCATTGCTCGGGGATGGACTAACACAGTTACAAGTACAAAATAGCTCACTGTTAGCAATTGATCTGAACTAGAATATTTGAAAACATACATAGATTCCATGCTTTTGGGGGTTTTGCAGACTTATTTTATTTCATGCCTTACTGTTCCTTTTAAGTCAACACAGTTTTTCTTCAGCAGGCCTATTTTACATAGTCCCAAATTTAATTGTAATCTATTGTGGTCTGTTCTTGTTGTTTCTAAATACACATTTGATACAACCAATTTTTGTAATAACCATATTTTTGGACTATCTTTGAAAACAAAAGAAAACTCACCATTTTTTTCTTACTTTGCAACAGCATTTACTATGTGTGTCAATAATTTTGCTGGACAAACAATGGAAAAAATGTCAGATAATAATAATGTATTTTGCTGAAATTCAGGAGAAAGATTTCGATATGTTGATTAATTGAAGTCAGGTGATTTTACCAAGAAGTGAAAACATGCATAAAAATTATACATTTGATAGCCTTTTAATGTTCAGGAAATAAAAAGCATAATTGTGATTTTTTTTTTTTTTTAGTAGAGGTTGATCAAAACCAAAGTATAGTGGGAACTGGAAATAGTGAGCACGGTTCTTCTTACTCTCCTACTTAGCAGTAAATGTTTTTATCACTGAACAGCTTTTTCAAGAAAATAGGGGTTTACATCCTTATTTTCTTTTTTTTTTTTTTTTTTTTTCCAAGTACCTACAGGTATCTCAAAACAAACTCCAAATTTACTACATCAGAACACGCGATGCAGTTATCTTTGTGAATGGGACATGGGGTCACAGAGAGGTTAAGTGCTTGGGTTTTTAAATGGTGACATGTCTGTCACTGGTGGTTGGAAAGAGATGGCACAGCAATCCTGCCAGCTGGTATAGGGCTGTAACTGATGCAAACTGATTGGGTTGTGCAGGTGATAAGATGGTTGTTTCTACTCAGCTGTTTGGTGTTTTAAGGTTGCATAGTGTTTGCATCATGTGAGGAATGTAACATTTCTTTTTGTTGTTTTCAGCTTGCAGACAGTAGGCTGCATGCCACCTCCTGTGTCTTCTGCAGTGATTTTAACCAAAGCTGTTGGTGGAAATGAGGTGAGTTTTCATTTTGTTCTTGAATGCTTTTTTAAAGCAGAAGTTCAAACAAGTATTTATTTATTATGAGCTCATGTGGCCAAACACTGGCTACAATGTCATGCTGTTGTGGTTTGTAAAAACTTAATTAAATTAAAACTTGAGTATTGTGTTGAATTTGAACAAGAGAAATAGTGTTATCTGCTGGTATTGTTCAAACTGAAAGAGGCTCAGTTTTCTGAGGTGATAGAAAAGCTGCTGTTAGAAATTGGTGTTAGGAGATTTCTACTTGTTGCTGTGTTTAATTCTTAACTGTATAATGTTTATATGCTGTGTACTGGTTATCTTGTAGACCATTAGCTTTGTGGTGAATAACTGCCCTTGCAGTGATTGTTTGGATGGTGTTTAGTATTAAGAGGCCCTATTGTAGGAGTTCCTCAAGCTTGAAACTGCAAATGTAGCAAGTGCTCATGGAGACACAAAAAATCATTTAAATCTTATATTGTTGTTTGTGACTGCATGAAATGAAAATTCTGGGAACATGGAATTCTCCAACAGTGACACAAAGTTCTCAATAGATAGGAAGTGCCAGAATTGAAGTTGTTTCTGCAAACTCAGTTTGGTCATATTATGTTTCTGCCTTAAAATGGCATATACTGTTGCCATTTCGGACTCTTTCTTTATCCACAAAATACTTGCTATTTTCAGGAAGACCAGGTAGACAGCATTTAGGAAACCAATCCAGGTGTGCTAATTAATGAGATTGTTTCCTTTGAATCTGCTTCTTCATAACTGCTGAAGGTATATGAGACCTAGTAGATGAGGAAGGGAAGGAATAACACTAAAAGAGATTGATTTTTAAAGCCAGGACTGTTAGGATGCTGTTATGGAGGGTTAAAGCAAAATCTTAATTCAGCCATAGAGCTCCTGTGTGAGGTTGGGTGAGTCACTTCAACCACATTTTTTAAACATGGCCATTAGTTGTGTACTTCTCATTTTCTGAGTTCACACTCTTGGGACCGATTAATGTCAGCTTTGAAAAAACATGATAGCACTGAAATAGATTGAAGTTGTACTTTGTACTGACAAAGTGCTGTTTAATTGCTCTATCCTCTGAAGAGAGACCCAAAGCATCTCAAGTCAAGCATCTCTAATTACAGGCAATCCTGATGCACATCGCTGTCTCCCAGTTTGCTACCTGAAAACAAGAATCATCAAATTG
>NW_010323209.1:0-3216 GCF_000700745.2 Antrostomus carolinensis | reverse complement strand
AAATTCAGGTACATGATAGTGATCACCAGAGAAATGAGAAATTTTCTAGTTACAATTCTAGATGTAGGTGCTGTAAATTATACAAAGATGCCACATAGTGAACGGTGAGGATGAAATGCAGTATTGAATGAGTGCTCGTTCAGTGTTAGCACAGTCTGTATTATCCTTAGAACAAGGAAAAGATCCTCTGGAAAAAAATAAGGTGTGCTTGGTTAGTTGAAGACAGTATCATACAGCATTTGTGTGCAGGAGTGAGAGAGGTACTTCGGTTTCTTGACCATTAGAGTTCATCTTAGTCGGGTGGTGGGAGTGTGTGTATTTTATACCAGCTGAAAAACAGAAACTTTCTATCATGTGAGGCTTGTGTAAGTAATTGCATAAGTCACTGACAAAGTAAGTTTGAACCTCTAATTCTTCTGTACCAAGCTGATGTTGGAGGAATGTAAAAAAAGCATACCTTGTTAGTGATATTTACAGATAGTTGCTGACAGCAGAGACAGAGTGAATCAAGAATTGGGTCTTGGGAATTGAGAGTTCTTGGTCAGGCTCTGGAGAAACACCCTTTAAACACGCTCAATGTTGACAAAGTGTGTGGCAAATTTATTGCCAAACTTGAGCAAGTTTCCAATGCAAACGTATTTTTGGAATTGGATGCTTCTGTCATTCAGACTATTGTTAATTTTTCTTCTGAAGAACAGCAAGTCTCATCCCTCATGCTAGAGGAAAAGGCCCTGTCACATTACTCCTCACCAAATTTCATCTAAGCTGTTATTGATATTTGTCTTTCTGATATGAGCAGAACAATGCTTTTTTCCCATTTTAATTTAAATCCATTCTGATATATGAAGAATTTAAACCTGGGAGTCAACTGGAAATATAAGTGATTGTACTGTGAGAGCATTTGTTCATAACACTGTCTCTTAAACTGCTCTTCCCTCGTCAAACGTGTATCCCTTACCTAGAGAAAATGATTTGTCTGAGCGTGTATGTACACTGCATAATGTAATATGAAGATAGATGAGCTTGCTCAGAAGCAATGTAGTGAGGGAGCTTCACATGAGCTAATTAGTCTGAGGAGTGTCCTGCTGCTGTAGAGTACGGGCATACCCTCAAGAAGTGCTCTGAAGACCTCTTTGGATTTGTTGAAGCACAGCACATGAGAGATGTGGTAGTTGGCTGTATTATGACAGCAGAGAGGGGTTTAGGTTTTCTTTATCTAAGTAGAAGTGACTGTTGAATGTCAGGTTGGACTTGGGTTATTCTCAAAGAAATATCAAGCACTATGGCATGGTAGAAATAGTAGTCACCTGGGGCTGAGGAAACATGGATTCTGTTTTTAGCTCTGTCATTAACCTCTTGGGTAAAACAGAGTGGGGTATCATGTCCCTGGGGTTAGCAGTAATGGGTAATGGCAACTTTGTGGAGTGTTTGAAGATCAGTGCTGAAAAGCCTTATGTAAGAGCTATATTTTATTGTCCTGGGACAGGGTGGTTAAGTATTTGGTCAAGTGCTTAGAAGGAGAATCTAAATCATTAGAAGCTGCTCGGATGGGAGATTTTACTGCATATCAATTGGAAAATTCAGTTGTGAGATGATAAAAGGAAGACATTTCTAGTAATCTTACAGGGATCTGTTTTTTTTTTTAATCGATACGTGTTTAGGGCACAAAATAAAGTGTTCTGCTTTGGTTGGCTACAGAAGATGTGGTCACCAAAGCTGATACTAAGAACTGTGTTCATTATTGAAAAAGTGAATGTTCTGAGATTATAAATACAAACCCAGGTAAGCTAAAAAACTTTATTATTTAACTGTCAGTGTTTAGTAGCAATTCTACAGTCTGCCAGTGTTTGTTTTCCTGATGGTTCAAACACCTGGTATATCAAAAAAGTGTATCTAAGCTTTAGGTCTTGATCTGTGTATAAGAGTACAACGCAGTTACTGCAAATATAAAATTGTCTAAAGCAAAAATAAATCTTCCTTCTTCCTATATCTCGTTTGATCACTAACCCTGTGATCTCTACCACTTTCGAATTTCTAGTTTTACCAGCTATTAGGTGTCCCTTCCAAACTCTACTGCGTTAGCTATTTGTATTACTTTGCAGTATGCCCGATAGGTGAGCACGTGGGGGCTGGTTTTGATGGTTGGGGCATTCCAGAGGAAATAAGTCTTTATCAAAAGCTCTTTGTCAACAGTAGCCTTCCATTAATAAGGGAAGACAGTTAAGCCAGTTAGCATCTTTGCTTGCTGTAGCTGTGGCATTATGGTGGGGAGAAGTATTATATTTGGAAGCCAAAAGAATTTCAAGTCTTTTGGTGTTTGATGGTTAAAATGAACATCTTCACTCAGCTGTGACGCATGAGTGGTTTGGTGACTTGTTTTTGGGGATTGGAAAGATCCTTCTTCACAAGTCATAGGTATTATAGGAGGGAAAAGATCTCTGTAGCTTTGTAAGAAAGAAATGGAAAGACAGCAAAGAGGTAATCAGACTGAAAACCAGCAGCAGATTTTATAAGAGTGTTGGATTTTTTTGCCATAATCAATGGAGGAGAAATATAGCATTTGCATTAGGAGAGTGGAAGAACAAAAGATTCTAGCTGCAAAGGAAATACTGGAGTGACTAGTTCACTCTCAGTACTGCTTGTTACCTGAGACTTAAGACAGACTTTTCAAATCTCATTTCCTTATGTATCACCTTTGGCAGTGGCAGCAGCAGAGGTGTTTGGCTGTTTAAGACAGTGTTTCTGTACCACTTCAGAATAACTTGTGTACTAGTAGTGATACAGGTACCATGTTTTGAAAATGTCTGACATGCAGCATTGTAAGATGCTGTGGTTACCTGTGGTTGTGGGAAGAAGGTATGGTAGAGATTAAAATGTCTGTCCAAATATCTGCTTATATAATTCAGACTAGCTAGGAGCTAGTATCATTCTATCCAGAGATGTGCTGGCAAATGAGAAATGTAAGCAGTGTGGAGGGAAGTGCTCTGTGCTCTCTGAAACTCTTGGCTTTTGGAGGAGAGGAAGATGATTTATGGCTATGCTATCTTTTGTTTTTGTGGAAGTAGCTGTTTTTGGTGTGATGAGTAGAAACAGAACTTGTCTAGTAGGGCTACAAATTCACATCTATTGACTCTGTGACCCATTCTTGGATTTCTTCAACTCCTCTCACTGGTGTTGCCTTCCGCGAAGGCGTGACGACCTGGTTCAGGAACGGCA
>NW_010323208.1:0-1360 GCF_000700745.2 Antrostomus carolinensis | reverse complement strand
CTTTTCCAAACAAACTATTCCATGATTCCTTCCCCCCAAGACCCCAGGGGGGTTTCACAAAATCACAGCATGGTTGGGGTTGGAAGGGATCTCTGAAGATCATCGAGTCCAATCCCTCTGCTAGAGCAGGATCACCTCAAGTAGATCACCCAGGAACACATCCAGGCAGGTTTGGGATGTGTCCAGAGATGGAGCATTCCAACCAGAGAGGGTTTTCCAGGCTCTCGGTTTTCCGGGCTTTGGGCAGAGCAGGAGCCACCCCTTGGGCTCTGTGCTTGGGGCAGGGTGGGGGGTATTTGCTCCCGCTGGGGTTACTTCGCAGAGCGATTCCTGGGTGTCGCTGTGATGTTCCCCAGGGAAGCTGCTGCAGAAGCTCAAGGCTGTTTTGGGGAATAGGGAGTTGTTTTTAAGACTCGGATTGAGCCTTGTTTAGAGGGGCTTGGAGAGGTCTGAGCAGCATGGAGCCAGCCTGGCAGGCTGCAGGAGGGGGAAGTTTGTTTTAACAACAAATGAGGAAATCCTCCTGTCCCCTCAGATGAGAGGTTGGTGTGGACGTGATCAACGGAGTTAATTCCCCCCACAACAGGGAAGTGGAGATGGAGTGAATCTGTAAACAGAGTGGCTGGAGCAGGGGAAGGCTGGGATCCTGCCATGGTGAGTGTGATCTGGTGTCCTGGTTTTTGCTGGGACAGGGTTAATTTTCTTCCTAGTAGCTAAAAAGCGCTGAGTTTGGGTTTGGTGAGGATTGTTCTGGGAATAATGTTGATAACTACAAGGACACCGTGGTTGGGGAGTTTCCAAGAAGAGAGAACTGGAAGAGGGGAGTGGAGAAGAAAAGTGTAGTAATTAGTAAACCCTAGAATTGACAGTTGGATGTGCCAATGAGATATTCCAGACCATATTACGTCATATTTAGTATATTAACTGGGATTGAGTGGAAAGAGAGGGATTCTCTTGGGAATTGCTCGGGCTCGCTTTTCCAGGATTGTGATTTTGGTTTCAGGGTTCCTTTTTGCTCCTCTGGGATTGTTATCAGCGGGTGGTGAGCAATTGTACTCTTCATCACTTATATATATAGTTATCATTCTTCTTCTTATTATTATTACTATTTTAATTTTCTTTTACTCTAATTATTAAATTGTTCTTACCACCCTCTACATTCCCCCCCATTTCCCTGGTTGTGGTGGAGGCTGCAAGTGGCTGTGTCTTGTTTGGCTGCCAGCTGAGTTAAACTCTCACATGTGGTATGAAGGAAGGCCTGGGAAATCCAAATTTGAAGCTCTGGCACCTCACTTTGGAGGCAGGAGTGATCCTGAGGGCTGAGGCTTGTGCCCAGCTGGCAGTCAGGAGGGGCTGTGCT
>NW_010323207.1:245-2981 GCF_000700745.2 Antrostomus carolinensis | reverse complement strand
ACCCCGCCTCGGTTCGGACAAGGCGTGGGGTGAGAGCTGAGCTCAGCCCGGGCCTCCGGTAAACCCCCGCCCGGGCGGCGGGGCGGCCCGTGAGGCTGTCACAGGAACCGCCGCCCTGGCTCTGGCAGCCACGGGGCTGATTTCCCCGGTAACATACCGCCTCTCGTTAAAATACATCCTTCCAAAGACAAAGCTCTAACTGCCGCCAACGCAATCTAAACACAAAATGTGTTTCACGGGGAAAAACATGGCCACCTGCAAATTAGCAAAGCAAAAGCTCTTCTCCCCCAGTTTCCAAATAGGACACCAGAGCCTGTTGACACCATTCTGGGGAAAAATAAAGCATTTCTTGTCAAACAGCAGACACTGGAGCTGGCCAGGGAACCCCTGAGAGGTGATGGTGCCACGTCCTTCAAGCTGGAGGAAGAGCAGAAGAAACCTGGCTTCCAGTGGAGATCTCAGCTGCCAGACAGAGAGATGGCTTCTGGTGATGACAATTATGCTACACAGTGTTTATTAGAATCAAATCAGGTTTCACTTGGCGATAGCTGAAGTAATTGTGAATATTAATAGAAAAATGTAGATAAAGGGAATTAACCACACAGCTTTGTAACTCTGTGAGGAGCAGACATGCATCTTCTGGTTCTTCAGGCAGGCGGCTGCTATAGAAGCACGTATACAACCACCCTATTTCTTTTTAGAGTAATGGAAGTGTTACCACTGACATAAAGAGGGAGAAGGACGAGGACATAAAAGACCAGGTCATCATTTATGCTAACTACCAAGTTATTTTTTCCATACAAAACAAATTAATCAGTTTTGATACTGTAACAACTAATTAAAACCTAATACTTAAAGAGTTAATCAGTCATACAAAGTAAAATCAAGCCTTTAGATGTGGTATCATTTATTCAAACAGTGAAATACAGAGTCAGGAACACGCTAGTAACTTTTAAAAAGGACAGGAATGAACTATGGCATTATATAAAAATTCAGGCATTTCACTTATGAATTCTACCTCCACCTACTTTGTAGCATCACTAAAAATACTAAGCTATAAAAAAGAATTCAGTTTTAACTGAAACACAGCAACATTGCTTATGCTCAGATTAGAACAGGAGCTTATCATGCCTACAAATTATTCCATACAGGGTTTTTTTGCTCCTCAGAGTGACTTTTATTCAATAATACATGGCCAGGTAAACAATCCCTGCAGGTGTGTTCACATTTAAAAAAAATATAATGAAAAATTCATCATACTCCCACCTCGACTGTTAGAAACTTCTACCCTCAATAAATATGGCACTGAAACCATCCAACCACTGGTTTTGTGCTAGCCTAAAGCAGCAACATTTGTTCCTAATTATCAAAAATGGCATTTTCTCAACAGGAATATCTTATCTCCATCACTCTGCTACCTTAAAGCACCTGGACCACTGTCTGCCTTCAGGGCTGAGCTAACCTTGAGTCTGGTCTCAACATTTCCATCTTCTCTTCCAAATGCTTTTTGTTGGTGTAGCTGCAAAGGCTTCACGGCCAGCTAACTACTTGCCCAATCTAAATTTGCTTGTAGAAAGGATTTTTGAAGAAGACTCCAAGCACCTAGACTGGACTTTTGTAACACAGCTCTCCTTACTATTGTTCAGCCTCACCACCAGAAAGCTGGAGACATTTGCTCTGGTTGCAGCATCACTTTTAACTAATGGAATTTTAAAAGGATGGTACCTGGATAAGACAAAGCAGGAAGCACATCCAGCAAATGGCTTTACAACCCCTCCAGCCCCAACAGAAACTACTCTTCGGGATCATATGCTAAATAGAAAGGATTTAGAATCTCTCCCCCCGTATGTTTCAGTGGGAAAAGGGCAAAATCTGTTGTACCTGGCTTCCTGCCGGGTCCCCAGCACTTACCTTGCCTTCACCCACCCCCCCACCTGTCCCAGACAGTGACTGCTCAGGAGCTGCACGTTCTGACTGATGGGACACAGTCACACCTGAGTAACTGCATGGACAGGTTAACCCTCCTGCTTCTGCAGGAAAAGGGACACTTACTCACAGATCCTCTTTTATAAAGCTAATTGCTTTCACAGACCAAGAATCTGTAGAAATTTAAGATCTCTTCCATCCCTACACCTCTTGCCTAATGTGTCTTAAGTGAACATGACAGAGGAAACTGGGAACAGGAAAACCTGACAGCATAATCATTTCAGTTTTATTTACTTAGCAAACTCGTTTATTTCTGTTACATCTGACTTGGAATGTAACTAACTAGTGCTTGAGAACTATACAACCTGTTCTAAAGCCGATCAAAAACAGACTGAAACCGTTGTTTTTTTTTTTAACATGGAAAAAGTACTTTTCCACACATCAGCAGCATTAGGTTTTGGGGCTCTCAGGAGCTGTCTGCCAGTGACTCAGAAAACACACTCCAGAAAAAAATCAGTCACATCCCATTCGTGTCTCTGTGAACCACAGTTTCTGTCAAGACAAGTTAGTGTTTCTTTTTCTATCAAACACAGACCTGCCAACAGCCTTCCCCCGAGGAGCTCTGCTGTCAGGAGGGCAGGTGTGAGCTCTGGGCTGAAACCCTCGGAGAATCTTCCAGAACAAAACCTCATCGCTCCTGTTGTTCCTTTTTCTGCAGCTATTTCTCAACAGCGATCGAATCCTAACAACACGATCCGCAGAGAATTCGCCTTTCCTTTGGGAACAGACGCAGCAGCGGCAAAACGAGCC
>NW_010323207.1:0-224 GCF_000700745.2 Antrostomus carolinensis | reverse complement strand
TGAATTTTTGCTTCCAAAAAGTAATTAATAAATTAATTAACCCCCCCGCCCCCCCCCTCCCAGCACCACCCCGCTGGGCCCGGGCCCAGTGCGAGCCCATCGATACCGAACCACCGGAAGAAGCTGACACTCAGTGACTGCTTATAAATCAATGTCAGAACAACCGTTCCGCCTCAGCCAACGGGTCGGCGCCTTCCCCTGCATCGCGGGCTGGGAGCGGTTCG
>NW_010323206.1:13299-37323 GCF_000700745.2 Antrostomus carolinensis | reverse complement strand
CTTCATTGTCTTTTTGGGCTCTTGCCTCTTCTTCAAAATAAATACAGGATTTTCAGGTCTTAATGGGTAGGGCTGAGTCAAACTTAGATCACATTTTAATGAAGTAAACAGAAAACCTGAGTCTTTTTCAGAGTTGTAGGATGTTGAAGAAAACAGCTTGAACCAGGTGTATGGACACAGTAGTGATGTGAATCATTACTGAGACCGGGCACTTAAGGGTCTTACCTCTGCCCTTTTTGGTGTGAGCTTCCTCCTGTCCCTACCCCTCTGTGTCCCATGGCAGCAGTAGTCCTCTTCAGGATGACCAACTTCAAGGTTTGCTTTCATTGCTGAGAAACGCAGAGCTAGGTGTAGCCAGATCACCATCAAGGTATTTATTGCTGTGCTGGCTGGGGAGCTGGGAACACACACATAGATGCACCGGCAATGCAAACACCAAATAGAGAAGGAGTATTTGCATTTTTCTTTTAAAAAATTGGAAAGTTTTCCATTTGTTGAAAACACAGTTACTATATTTTGCCCTACCCAGTTTACCAGACACACCATAAGAAATGGCGCATAGACCCTGTACTAGATGGAGAACATCTTACCCTGCTAAATAGACTTTGGGAAGCAAGTTTTCCTGCATCAAAAACAGTGAAATAGCACAACCATTGGACCAAACATAGAACATTATAGGAGGAAGGAGGACTGTTTTTTCTTTAGTTTGAAAAATGTTCTTATTCATTTTAGATTAATAAGGATACTGATAAATCTATATAGTTTACATACAGATTATATAGATTATATAGATTATATTAATCTGTTCCCTTGCAGGAAAAAATTAGATTACTGTTTTTCATAATGCTAATGGTAACTGAGTACGATGATGAGTTAAAAATATTAGAGAGAATGTTTAAACTCATAAAATTTGCAACCTTAAAAATAATTTGAAAATGTAGAGCTTCACTGATTCACACTTTCCTTATTCATATTGCATTTCATTGAAAATAGAAAATGAAATCAATCTCATTTGGTACATCTGACATATTCTAGAATACCTTTGTTTCAATGTAATTATCTAATATCTGTGGTTACAGCTATAATTTGTAATTTACCTCCTACTGTCTTTTTATTAGTAACTTGTGGCTTTCTTGGTGTTTCTGTGTTGCTTGGAACCTACAAAGCTTTATCTTCTATGAATCTATGAAATCACTGTGCTCCACTGCATTGTTGCTTGTGAATGCTCTTTATGGACAGTAAAAGAGAAAGCTCTGCTGAAAGAACAGCCCAGAGTTCACCACTATCTGTAGAGCTCTCTGCTGCTTCCCAACATCCAAATGGACCTCTCTGGTAGGGGTAGTTCTTAAGGGTAACGTGCTATGGCCTAAATCAGGCTCTTCCTGAAATCCTTTTTTCTCCAGGTACCGCGATTTTCCAACTTTCATCCCAAGGGAGGGAGAGCTCTTATGAGCAGGAGTGTCCACTATGCAACTCAGAGTCTTCCACCGCACATCACCCTTCCCCTGCCCCACTTGACCTGGAGTCCTGTGGGTAGGAAGATTAAAAGTGGCTGTCATCTAAATAAAGATTGTCATTATGTAGAGAATGGAGTCAAACAACAACTATGCTGGTATCCTGAGCTGAAGCATTTTCTATGCTTGGCAACTTGGCTTTAAGTTAACATTCTTTTAGTGTGACATTGTAATTTTGCAGGATTTTAAGAAATAAGTTTGCTTAAAGAAATCCCAAACTCAAGAGCGGCTCTTGCAGATTCCCAAAGGCTCTTAAGAGTGGGGCTGGGCAGAGTTACAGCCTTTGGATGCTGACACAAACCTCTGCCACATGAATCAATCCTGATGAAGGCTGGCCTGGAAACATCAATTGCACTTCAAAAAACCTGACAGTCATGGGAAATCTGCGTTTCCTTGGCTTCAGAATGGAAACCAGACTTTTTTATGTCCTTCAACCAAACTTCTAGTGATGATCTAACCACATTGTCATTCCCATGAGAGCAACAATAATGCACTGAAATACTTCCAGGGGAAAGGAAATAAGAAAGGAAGAGGTAGAGGGGCAACTCAGGCTTAAACTAATTGATGAAGTAATGCATAGTTTTAAGATGCTTCAACTCTGTTGCAACATGAATGAGAAATAATTTTGATGAGGAAAACAACAAATGATAAAATAAATTTAAATATTACAATATAAAATATAATACCATAACATGGGCTATAAATATTGTGTTGACCACCCAATTTGACACAAATCTTGTGATACCCTTTATCTGGTGGGGCAATTGGGAAAAGACTGCTGTAGTTCCCCAAGTAAAAGGAGGAAAGCAATCTAGGAGTTGTTTATTGATATCAGAAAGTGCCTGGAGATCAGTGCAGTGCAAATGACGGTCTCTCGAACTACGGCTGCATATATGTTTCTTCAAGTCAAACCTCTCCAGCCCCTAAAAATCAGAAATTAGTTGCTTTTTTGTAAATTTTTATTTACAGTATGGTACTTCAATGTAAAACTTCTAAGAAATGCTGAGCAATATTTACTATATCCCAACAAGGTGCAAATGCAGCTTTGTTTCTAGTGTGAGCTTCAATCATCTCCTTGACAACTGTGAAATATCTAGAGGGTATGTACAGAAGCTGGCTGAAAATTTCAGTCCTAACTCCCTCCTCTTCCCAAAATTTCAGTTTGCTATAATCAGAATATAAATACTTAATATTATTTGGTCAAAAAATACAGTTTGGTGCTTGTCTTGCTTTAAAACCAGTCATGTGTATTCTTCAGAACTTCACTCTGTCATGGGGTGCATTTGCCATCCAGAACGGTACTGCTAAAATGCTTGATGAGGCAACATATGCAGTCAGTTATCTAAAGCATTGTGGAGTTTATGTATAATACTTTCAAAATAGAAATGCCTTACATAAACAAAAAACCTGACAATTCTGGAACTGTTTTGTCTGATTAAAAAGTTGTGGTTATTGCCCCCGGCTCAAATGTTGTTTAGAGCCAAGATTGCTGCTGAATGAAATGCAGAAGTTACAGCAAAGTATGGGAGCAAAGGCTTGGCTTTGCTGTTTAGAAAATTTTGTGCAGCATTTTTATCTTTAAGAAGTTCTTCTGTCTATGACATAGAACATCTTTCAGAGGTGACCTCTTGCTTCAGCAAATGCTCCCCAGCTGAAATAAACTTTCAGCTAACTAAAATCTTAACATTGATTTTCCATCCAGCTATAGAGAAAAATACATAGGGAAGTTTTCAGATGTTGACTCAGACAGATTCTTGGGATTCATTATAATGCATTATAAGATATTTTCTTTTTCTTTTCTTTTTTTTGGTTAAAGACAACAGAAAAGACTAAGTTATTCAACATTCGAGAACTTCTTGTCATTTCTATCTTGGAAAAGAGGACTGGGGACTAGGGACCTGTGACCACATCCTCTAGTGGGAGAGAAATTTCTTCACCAGACCTTAGACCCAATTCCAGGAACAGTGTGGTAGTCTCCAAACCAGTAGCCCTTATAACTCCTTTACCCCAAAGCGGTGAGCTGACTGAGGGATCTGTGCCATTGCAGATGCACTGCATTTATCTTGATTTCTCTGAAGGACCATCCCGTCCCACCCAGCACGTGTTGCAGCCCCATGACACAGGGACTAATGTTTATCATCCCAATGCAGGACAGCAGTGCTTGTGTGCAGGGGATGTGGAAGGCTTGCTGTCCCCCAGCACTGCAGCACTCCCAGAGGAAGGGCCCCTCAGCTAAACAGATCTGAAGTTTTGGAGAGCCAGTTATTAGTCACCTGATATTCTGGCAGGCAGAAGTTAATCATCTTTCTGCAGCCTGCTCAGGTTCACTAAGGGAGGGAGGGGAAAAGCTCTCACAAGAGAGGTATTTGGAAGGAGAAGGGGGAAAAAAAAGGTTAAAATTGCTTCTTCCAACCAAAGACTCAGTCAGGTGGAAAGTGTCCAGGTTAAGCTGTTTATTGCACACAGATGGTCACAGGTTTGGTTTAAGGGTTAGCTAACAGAACTGTTACATTTGTTATGAATACACTGGCAAATGAAAGTGTAATAACACTGGCCAAGATTGTCAGGAGTGAAATCTCATTCCTCTACAGGGGCAGTATCACAAGAAAGATGTGCTGCACCAAGGCCGATGGAAATAGTGAAAAATAAAACCTCTGTGTGGTGACTGATAGTATTCAAGACAAATTTACATAAGAAGGAGCAGCCAAGTTCAGCTTCATAAAACCAGGAGGTGATAAGAAATGCTTTTTCTTCTTGACATAAGTTCTCAGGGCAATGTGGAATATTTCAGGCTTTTGCCCTCTGACAGTCTTTAACACCAGCTGGAAAGGACTATGCCCACACCTCCTTGCTTAAATGGTTTACATCTTCTCTTTGCCAGCAGCTGCCAAAAGACAAAGATTTTATAAAAAAGGTAAGCCTTATCTTTGTCAAAAAATCTAATTTAAAAGCTTGGCAGTTAAGTAGTCTTGTCATAGATGTGTGTGTGCATATACATACACATGTGTACATATATATATATATACATGTACATATAAAAATACACACCTGCAATAAGAACCACATATACAAACAACACAGCACACTAAGCACATTTTTAAAAGAAAATTAGCAAAAAGACAAAAGCCCTAGCCCATCTATTTCTCTGTTTCTTAGCAAAACTAGGTCAATCCCATCATACCCTCACCCTATCTCTACCCCTCGATGGTCACTGGATCACCTGCACGATGCTGATTTTAGAGTTGGCTTTCACAGGGGCACTAAACACTCAAGGGGTGTCCACTGGGTGGCTGTAACTTGTGATAAAGTCAAGGGAAGAGAGGGCTGGAGGAAGCCCGTCTGTTCCTGCAAGCAGCACAGCTGGGCTGGTGGGCGAGGGAGATGAGTTTGGGGAGTGCCATCACCCATAGATGTGTGGAAGAAAAAGGAGGTGCTTGTGGTGGCATGTAGTCGGGATGGACCCATGCAGCTATTCAGGTTTGAGCCCTGCAGTGAGGAGTCGGTGGATGCCCCCTCTATTCCCTCATCACAAGACAAGCTTGAGGTGTTGCATGTCCTGGAAGGGTCCCAAGAGCTGTAATGGGAACTCTACTTGTTATCTTAAGGGTTGTGCCATTTGAAGATGAATTACACATCCAGAAGCTCTGTACAAGAAAGCTGCAACTGCAAAGTTATCATCTTTGCACTTTTGCAAAGCATTGCTCTCTTGCAATAAAAAATAACATTTCTATTTTGGGCTCCTAAACCACATGAAAGTTTCGAAATAGCATCATAGTTAAATGCACCTATTAGGAATTAAAAAGAAAAACAGAACACGCATAGATATAGAAACTAATACAAGTGCAGACAGTCTCACGCTTTAGGTTTGCTAACATACCATAAAAACTGGAGAGGGCAGGAAAACAAAGTGTTGCTTGAGTGTAGCTGCAAGGTGAAGTTAATACAAATTAGAATTTACTTAATATGGCCAAAGACAACTATTCACATCAAGTTATTCAGAGGTGTATACTGTTCTACACCTTCCAAAACCTGCTGATTACAAACACACCTCAACCTCTGTTGTTTCAGTTGAGAGACCCACAGGAAAGTGTCTTATGCATCTGTGATTAGAATTAAGATTTCAGAAATGAGTGAGTAGTTACTTTTAACCTAATAACAGTATGTATTTGGTTGTAGTCTTATCATACTAAGGAGAGATCTTGAAACTATATTTTGACCTTATCTTAAAAGTGCTTTTTTCCTGATCTTTATTAGTCTACTGCAAACTTGCAGAAAAGCTTCTCATTCCACCCACATCTGAAGTGGGGTTTCAAATTGCATTTGCTATGGTAGATAAGAGATATGACATTCTTGCTCATAACGACATTTTCTCTCTTTAGTAGCTATGGAAAGGGAAAATACAACTCAGGCTAAGAAGATTTACTAGTTTGATGGCGGGTACAGAGTTAGTCTGTAGCTATAAAATAGTGACTTCAGAGAACCAGCTGATCAGCTCTTCTAAATTTAAAGGTTCAGAATTAAATGACACATGATGGCATCTAGAGAAAGTGATAAATGTCAGGCAGAAACTAACTTAAAAATTTTCAGAGAAGATGTCAGATGTGTTTGAAAGGGGCTTGCCATTTCTTCCTGCTCTTTTTGTGTATGGGCCTGACCATGACCAACAAGAAGTAGATCCTGTTTCTTTTAGAAACTCTCCCTGATCCTTCAAAGATTTCAGGTGGGAGTCTGAAACGGAGATGATCTGAAGTGGGTCTTATTCTTTCTCTGGGGGAGCAATTCCCATCCCCACAAAATAAATCCCCTCAGATTCCTCATCTCATTTAACATTCTACAATGAGCTTATACTCAAACTTGGATAAAACTGGACCAGAACCCCATGATGGAGCTAAAGTCTCAGGGCAAGTTTAATTCATAAGAATTATCTCATAAAGTTACATCAGACTAACATGAGAATGATGAGCTAGGCATGGATGTTTTAGCAATAGCCATATAACACTAAATATTATATACCTTTAAGAGTATATTTTTTAATGAGTTTCTGGTAAACACTAAAACACTAAATTTAATTTCTCAAAAGCACTTAAAAATTGCTATCTTTTGAAGTTTACCATTCCATAAATTCAAATTAATTCAGTGATTTTAAAATGTCTGCCAACTGAGGAATTTTCATTCTCATTGTGTGGCATTCTGCCCTATCAATAGTGCACTTCTTTAAACCTGATTCAGATGTTTTTCCTCATGCCAGTGTTTAGAATTGACATGAGATTCTGGACATGCAATTTCCACTTGCTGCTTTCTAAACTTTTGGAAAAAATACATCAGCTTAGGAACTCTGATTAAAAAAAAAAAGTCCACAGAGAATATGTCTTTTAGCATCCAGCCAATCTATTCAGTGATCAGAAGAGATGTGTTTTGGGAGCATTATTAAATATGGGATTGCTCCAAAAAGAAATAAAAATTCAGGACTCTGTAGATATGCAGACAGAACTTGCTGCCATCCCTAGAATAGTGAATTGTTGAGTCAAGAGTCCATAGGTAAATGGATTCAGGGAGCTGTGTTGTTTTAAAAAATGCACTGGCCTCATAGTCACAAAAGTTTCCAGTGCCTGCCTTAGCTGTACCAACATATATGCCTTCCACATTTTCTACTATTCAGGAATGGAAATCCCTGGAGGGGAAGCACATCTGAGTGATAATAACAGCCCTGTCAGACTGTGAACCCAGTTGTTCTTCTTATGCTTACCCAGTTAGTCTACTTGATTTTTCCCAAAGGGATTCCTTGTCTGCATTATGTGGCCCTGTTGCCTACAAAGCCTGTGAATGAACTGTGTTTGAAACAAGGGTCCTGTGACTTAGAGAAAGAAATGGAGCTGTTGCTATGAAATCTGGCCTTTATTTGGTAATATGTGCAGAGACAAAAAGAGCTGATCTGCAGTTACAGTCAACTGCTGTGGCTGTAACAAGTTCAGAAACATTTCAAGGCCCCTTCCATACCCTTCCAGTCCTCAGAGCCAAGACTGACATCTAATGTGACCACTTAGAGGGAAGTAGCTCATGAAGTGACTCTTTCTTTACTGTTCTTAACAAAGACCACCAAAACAACCTGGTGATGCTTACAATTTCTGATCATTGCCAGCATGGCTCAGATGTAGACCTGTCGTTAGTTAACACCTGACCCACACTAGTGATGATCAGAAGATGCTGTTTTTTCCTTACAGGGTTATGTCTTGTGACTTGTCACAGATAAATCTCATGGTGGAAGTCACTTGCATTTATTAGGATGTGCTCCTAAAGCATTTTGTTAAGGAAATCTGTCAGCTAAGCATAACTTCAAAGTTGAGTTTTCATAAAATAAAGATCTAAATAACCACTTTTTTTTCACCAGCTACAGTAGACACTCATGTAGACATGAAAGGAGAATTTACCCATGAAGAATGAAACTGTGCTCAAACACAGTCTGCTTTTGAGAGACATTTGCTCTCTTGGCCTAAGTGACGTATAGATAACACCTTCTGGTTAAACCGTAGTATTAAACCACCTGCATTTTCAGCACTGTTGCCTTTAAGGAAATACAGTACACATGTTTGAGTGGCTTAATCGATGCTGCTACTTTGAGAATAGACCACAAAAAGGATTGTTTTATAGTGGTTTTTTCAAAGCAGTATAACTTCTTAGTAACCAGTTTTCAAATGTTGAACCGCAACCCACAGTTAATTGAACTGGGTCAAGTATAATTTTTTTTAGACAACAAATAACCACGCTTCACTTCAGCAAACCATGTTCTGTATAAATACAGTATCTCCCTCTTCCATCTGTCTCAGGGTTTTATCCTCCAAGTGATCATGATGGTATCTGAATACCTTCACAGTAAAAATATGTAGCAGCAGCAAACACTCGGACATCCAATGCATGAAGAGGATTCTCTGTAATATCTGCAACTTCTTTTAGGGAAAAGCTCAGTTTAGAAAGTGCATGCATGTGTGTGCAAAGGGGCATCACCATATTTTTTAAAAAATTTTTATTGCAAATCCCCCACCCCAGCATTTTTCGTTGCTTGGTTGTTTGCTTCATTTTTAACAACCAGTTTCTGGATGTAAGTTTTAAAATAATATCAAAACCCTTCTTCTAAAGATGTACAAATATGTTTTATTCAATTATCTCTGCAAGTTTTGATCAAAAATGCTTCTTCCATAGCTTTCAGGCACTTTGGCCTGGGCTTCTGTGTTCTGTCATGGAGCAGAGCAACACAGCTCTTGTGGAGGTGCCTGCACTCTAATTCAGTCTTTGAGAAAGATGGGGCTTGACCTGATTATCACTTGGAAATTAGGGTTGTATCATTCAGCTAGCCCCCAGTAATGACTGGTAATCAGTGAAGAGACTTCTCCCTGGGTCTCACGAGGAGCCCTAAAGCAGGGATGACACAGAAAACTATGTTTTCTGTTTCAGGATTGTTTCAGTTCTAGTTAGAATAAATCACAGGGATCCAGCAGCAGATGGAAAATGGTGCAGCTCTCAGGGAGGAAGAACGATAAAAGTTTCATACTGGAATTCAGACAAAAGACATTTTTTGCTACAGATGTCACCTTGTCATTTGAGGCAGGATTCAATCAGGGTCTTAGTCTTCACACTATTTTATTAAAAATGGAAAAACCACTGATGGAAGGAAGCCCAAATTTAGTGCATGCTCTTCATCTGATGGTTAAATTTTCTGTGGACAGTATAGCACTACTGCTTGTGAGAGTACTTGTGCAAATTATGTGACTATGAGAGCACAAGGTGTAAGTGTCCAACTTGATGATTATCAGTAAATTCAAATGAAAAGACAAAATTCAAAATAACAATATACTCTTTTAACATTTATTCAGTCACTAATCCAATCAACTGCCACTCTGCAAGGACTGAATGCTTAGTAATACAATTTGAGAGCTTTCCTGGGCAGAACAAGAACCTAGGAGCAATGCTCTTGGACTTGCAGTATATTCCTGGTATGAAAAGAATAAGCAGGTAAATACATTTTTATGTTGATTACCCAGGAGATAAAGATCAGTGACTTGAACAGGTGAGTGTATTTCAAAATCCATTGATATTATTCAAACTTCATCCAATGTTTTCATGTTAGATCTTGTGTAAATGTTAAGTACCTCTCATCTTACTTAAAGAAGAAATCATAGTTCCTCTCCACAGGCTAAAGTGATCTAACAAATATTATCATTTCCTTTGAGATCTTTGAGAAGAAGCAGCAGCTAAATGAGCTTAATGTTACAAATGCAGAAATCTTTAATGTAGAGCAAAGATGTGGAAAGTCTGTCTGCTCCTCCTCTCTTCTCTTTGAAAGAACTCCTGTAATAATTGGCAACTGAAAAGTCTATCATCAGTAATGCAAAGACTGTAAAAGCAACTTTCTGCAAACTAACAAATTGCTAGGAGGGAATATGCAGCATGCATACATAGGAAATGTGGGTTTTTCTAAAACAAACACCCCTTTTATATGGCAATACAGCATAGAGCAGTGTGTGGCCTGAAGACCTTCACCAGTGTCAACATTAGAATTGTTGACACCCAGAGCATAAGAAATCTATCAAATCCAGATAGCATACTCAGAATATTTAATCATCAAAGCAATCATCAGTAAAATAATCCTTCCTTCAGGCACATAAATGTTGAAAAAGGAATATAACTAAATCAACAGATACTTTTTGGCTCCCAAAGTAGGCAGAGATTTGATTCAACTATTTTTTTGGTGGCTAGTCTATGCAGTATTGATTTTGTCTGCCCAAAGGTATGACTTCTATGGCATGACTTCCTACCATGCATCTCAAAGGTGGATACCCAAAGGCTGAGACATCTAGAATCACCAGTCACTTTCAGAGATGTTCCTGTGACTTCTGAACAATTGATTCCCACACGTATTGTTCATATTTGTCATCATGCCCTTCCTGCTTTATTCTGAGATATCCTCAGGCAAAGGATCATAATCTCAGTGGGGTCAGAATGTTTCTGTGGTTTACAGATATCATCTGGCTGCTCTGCCTGTGAGGGCTGGTCGGTGTCTTTGGTTGTGCCTCCTTAGAGGAATTTTTTCAAATCCCATGGCATCCTTTGGAGACAGTCCTGCTCTGTGCAGTGGCTGTCCTGAAGTGCTGCTGACAGCACATAAGGCCAGGATTCACTGTACATGTGGCCTTCTACACTGAATCCATAATGAAACAACAATGAATGCAGTATTCTACATTGTAGAGGAATCTAACAGTGGTGATTCATCCTGTCCTACAACAGATGTCTAAGAGGGGAAATTAATATCCTTAATGGATACTTATGCACTGATTGTACAGGAATCTAAAGAACTTAGACAGGACACATAACTCAGCAAAAAATAGCTGTGATGAAAAGAACAGATTCTGCCACAGAAGTTGAGAAATTATATATTCAGAGGCTATAAAGCCAGATAAACCACTGGACTGTCTCTCTTGACCTTCTTCTATATGAGCAAGATCTTAATTACCCATTTTTTCCCCTGAGAAGTTTCTTACTTATCTTTATAGAGTCAATTCTAAATTTTGTTTTGATAATCTAAGCAGATTTTGTACTCTGATTCTCTTATTCAAAGATGTTCTCTCCAAGTTTTGAGTATTTGTCGTAGTTCCTTTCAATTTATCAATACCAAAATTGCAGGCACCATATTAATTCTTATCGACATCTCATCTGGAAATAAAACCACTTCCTTTAATTTTCTTGCAAATTTTTTATTTAGAAAATCTGAGGACTATGATTTTATTTTCTCTCCATATTATCACAGTGGAAACTTACGCTGAACTGTCAATCTGCACACTTGGTTGTTTTTAGTTATCACTTTCCAACATGCAGTCATTTCTCTGTAGGTCTTAATTCCTTAGTTTAGATATAAAGTTTTACACCAGTTATACTAAAATGCATTTGACTTAAATAGGCCTCCATTATTAAAACAAGCTTTGTATATGGCTGCAGGGATTATTTGGTCTGAATAGGAGTCTGGGTGTAGGGCTGCTTTAGCATCTCCATTAGAAGATAAATCCTTGTGGACAACCACATTTTAAGCCAGTTGTCTTCCCAGTCAGTGCAATTTACTAGTATTTTATAGAGCTATTTTTTATTTAAAATAGCAAGTGATACTAATTCAAACACAATGGTTTGCTTAATAGATTCATAAACTGGTTGGAATCAAACACATTCTATTTTTAAAGGTTTTGTTTGTTGACTCCTTTATGAGTTTTTAAATTATTTAACTCAGGAATAGAGTTAGTCTCCAGTTATCTCACACACCCTTCTCTGCCTTTTTTCAGTATTATCACAATACTGACACTTTGCAAGTGTCCTGTTGTAATTCACTAGAGTATTACAGTATTTCTCAAAAATTATTGTCAGCAGCACAGATGTTTGTTCAGACAACTACTTTTTGCTTCCATAGGTATTTACGGAGTCGAATATGCTTCATCAGCCTCATGTAGTTAAGTGTCCCATCTCTTCTCTATTGAAATATGACAGAAATATTTACTGAGGTTTTCCTTTTCTTTATAATTCCTAACCACTTTACTTTCTTCATCAGCTACATTGCTTGATTTCATATTAATACTTATCCTTTTTGTTGTACTGGAGTCTACCAGACTTCTCTTTAGCTTCCTTTATTGTCTAAATTTTAACAGCTTTAGTTTGTATTGACTGCTACCTTGTTTCCTTTGTCTGCTTGTCAAATACATACTTTATTTTTAATGTTGCTTAGAGGAGCATCACTGCACCACTGAGCCTCTAAATATTTGAAAATGTTTTGAGATAGGATTTTGACATAAATTACCTTATCAGGAGTGTTACCCTTAAAGTAGAGACCAGTAAAAATGCTTTTAGCCCAGTGTAAGACAAGAGGTTATTTTAGCTGGCTGCACTGCAGGATGCAGCTGATGTAGGACCTTTGTTCCCCAAAAGAGGACAATGCTGCCCATCAGCCAGAAGTTGGCAGCACTGTATGGTCCCATAGCACGCAGAGTTGCCTTTTAAGTCTTGCTGCTGAGCCACATTTTATTAGATTAAGTAAGAGAACAGCCTCTGAATGGATGAAAGTATACCCTTTTGCCTCTGCGATTTCACTTACATGACCTTCTTTAATAGAGACACTGTTCTTCTTAGGAAAGCTTTTGAATCTGCTCTTGGGTTTGTATTTCTGCTTTCTTGTTGATACATAGATTAGGAAATGGTGTACTTGATGCAAGTCTGTGGATGTTCTGCACTGCACTAAGCCTATCACTTCATACTGCATTCATCCTATTTCACAATCAAATACAGAAAAGCTCCAAAATACAACACCAGAAGGGCTTAAGTGGGACAATTAATTGAGTCCTGCACAGCTGCAGGCCCTCAGGTCCCAGATGTGACTGGCAGTGGCACTAGGTGCATGCCTTGTGGCAGTGTCTTCTGCATGAGTGTGAGAAATAGTGGCAACTATTCACAGTAGCTCCTTTCTCGAGCCCGGAGTTCTTCACTATAGAAGTTTGCTATTCCTGCGCAAACAGAGGTAACTGTCTGCAAAGGGTCAGTATCAGAGTTGTCTGACCCTTAAACAGATGCTGGCAAAGTTACTTCATACTTTTCTGTGGTTCATTGAAACCCACTCTCCTCTGCCCAAAAGTACTACATGGGTTCCCTCACACTTGAAAAGAGGTGACTTCTGAGAGGGCCCCACTTTGCTTGCTTAACATGTCCTCTAAAAACAAGAAAGACAATGTAGCAAAGAAGAAGCCATCTCCAGGAAAATCTAGCTCATCCTGCACATCACAAATTTACACAGTTAAGAAAGTGATCAGAGAGATTGAGGTGCAAATTTAACCTTTGGTGTAACACAATTGTATGATACCATCTCCACTTATGCTGGCAGACATATGTTATGTTTGACACCAAGCCAAATCTCCCCGACTACAGAGAAGAACTTTAAGACTCAAGTGCCTCCTCTGTTTGTCTCCACAACCTGGCTGTTGAAGGCTCACTGCCATGGGCTCTTCTCCAAAGCATGCTCTTCTCCAAAGCAAGTGTTGGGGAGGTGGGGGTATGGCTGGATGGGTGGGTCGGCAAACACTCATGGTAGCTCCATGGTGACTCCTGGGGTGTTGGCTGTGTGGCCGAAAGGGGAAGACCCATACGAGCAACCAGGGAAGGACATGTATTTCAGCATTTCCTACTGCTGGCCAGTGGGACCCTGGCCAGTAGCACACCATCACGCTGCACAGCACCTCCTCCTCTCACATTCCTCCTGAAGGTAGATGGGAAGGCCAAAATACTATCTAAATCTCACATTTAGGAATCCACAGACAATACGATACACAAGATACAAGGCAAGACAATATACAAGATAATTTCTTGTATATCTTCCAGCCTAGGTTACCCTTCAGAGTGTAACCACAAAAAGGATCTTGAAAAGGTATGTGATTTTTCCCTCCCAGATACATTTAAATAGGTAGAAGAGCTAGCGAGGGTTCAGCATGCAATTAAATATCCATTACTCCAGCACAATTCCCATGCAAGGAAAGGAGAACAAGGTGAATTTTTTCTTACCTATACATGGCCTAGTCACCTAAACCTCTACTATCAAAACAGAAAGAAGAAAGCACTTCAGTTCACCTTCTCTGCAGGTAGACCTGTAAAAGAAGGTGAGCTGAAGCGCAGTGCTTTCCAGCAGCAGCAATGCATTCATGCTGCAGGGTTACCCACAGGCACCAGCGCAGGGCTTTGCCGCTCTGCAGGCAACGGGTGAAAGCTGACAGCACACGGGGACAGGGCAAGGGCTCTCCTCATCATGGGCTGGGGCTGGGAGTCAGCAGGGAGCTGCTTGGAAGGGTGACATCAGCTGGCATGGACTGCTTTTGGCAGCCTGCTGGTACCAGCATTTTGTCATTCAAAGACCTGGAAGTACAGTTAAACTACACAGTTACAGCTAAAACCTCAAGACCTTTCAGGGCAGAAGAGTTTAAGGTTCTATGCTGGAAAAAAGAACTGAATGGTGGGTGAAGTATAAGCATTGCTGCACTGATGATTTTTTTCCTACCATGTGTCATTTTTCCTTAAGGAAAACAGCACTTGGAATTAAAACACAGCTTGGTCAATTCAGAAGCAGGCACCTTGCTGCAGCATGCTTGTGCTTGAAATCTCCCTGAGAGGGGAATTTCAGTCTCATGTGAGAGTGGTCATTCTGCCAGTGTTATGATACACAAACAAAATGACCTTTCACCTGGTGGCATCACTGCCTACCAGGGAAACAGCAAGATGGGGACAACCAGGGGCTCCTGTGCTGCCTAGAGCTTTCTCACTTCTCTTACAAAATTGCAATACCAGGTAGCAGGCACAGATTCCTGCAGTCCCAGTGAGCAACAAACTTCACGAGGCACTGTTTGCTGTTGTGTGCTAAGACTTTTCTGCCTTTTATTTCTTTAACACTGGCAGCAAAACTTTTGGAAATTTTTAAAAGAAAGGAATTAGCCTCCTGTGAAACAGATTGTTTCCTCACTTGTTAATATGCACTGCCCTCTTGTGATAAAATGTTTTCAGTGTTCTCTAGATGTTCCCTTTCTCTTTTCCCTTTTCGTAGTTTCCTGGGTTTTTTTCCACTTTGGGTTCTTCCCCCAAGTCTTTTCTTCCTAAGGCAGAAATAATTCTTCTTAACATTCAAAGGACAAAGAAAAGCAACAAAAAGCTTGATCAAAATATTCTTATCCAATATATCACTCTTTCATACAGTTAGCATCTTCCCAGATTCTTTTACTGAATGTACAAGAATCAGACGGATATGTAGGCAGCAATTACTCTAGTGAAAAACGTAGACTTGAAAGGATGAGGGAAGCATTTAGCAGTTCATTGAAAAGGCAGTGTTTGAAGAAAGAGGTCTAGAGTGCAGCAATGTACTTGGCTGCATAATCAATGTCATGGCAGCCTGATAAACTAGCCAAAATCTCCCAGGTCACAGCAAGGGAAAGCTACTTAATGCTGTAAACCTGATCTCCAAAACTAGAGAGGCAAAAGCCACTTCCCAAAGCTAAGCAGACACACAAAGCCACTCACAGCTTGAAAGCAATGGATGAAGGAAGGAAGGGAGGAAGGGAGGAGGAGAAACCCTCCAGAAGAAGGAGAAAAGGCAGCGTGACACACCACCCCAGCAGGTGAGGTGGTGAGACAGAGGAAAGCCCAAAGAGAGACCTTTTGGGTTAAGTGCTGGTTGGAAAAATAGTTGCTTCTTCCTGTGTTTTGGGCAATGTGCCTCAAAGATACCCAACTGCAATCCTCTTGTCCTCTGAATGGAAACAACGCACAGAGACTGAGCGATTCCTCCCTGCTGACTGTGTTGTCTTAGCCACACAGGTATAAATGAATTTGTGGAGTTTATTTCCTGGAATTAGCTACCAGATAGGTGGGAAATTTTTCCAACATGACTTGCTTTATACAGCATCCTCAACTTAGTGAGGAGCTTGGTTTTCTTTGCTCTAGTATTTCCACCTCTTTGTGTTTTTTATAATTAATGTTGTGGTCACTACTGAAGGACCAAGCATCTTCTAAACAGGTTACTATGCTTTTGAGCTCTGGAGAGAATTTTCTGAATGAAACGATCAGTGGACAAGTACTAGATAGCTTTCTCAGGAGCCGTATAATTGAAGGGAGATTTTCAGGTAAGTTAGCTGTTATTTATGTCCAAAAGAGGAACTGAATGTTATTACAATTTAAGATGAATAATTCAATAATCATATCCAGAGCTGGGATCTTGAAAGGCTCCTGGTAGTCAGGAGCCCTATGCACCACTGGCAGCACTTTCAGATTAATTTCTGTGAACTATTTAAACTCTGCTCTAACAGCAAATAAGAGAAGCTGAACAGTTAAAAAAAAAAGAAATCACAGTTATAGAAAGAAACAAAACAAAACTGGTGAATGTATAACAGAAGGAATTTAGCTTCAGGATCACAAACACACAAAAATATATTAGTGCACATTGGTGCAAAGTCAAAAGTCAGGACTTTCAGAATCCAAATCATCTCTGTCACATGCTTCAACCTATCCGTGCTCATGGAGTATGAAATAGTCTTGAGCTACGGGATTACATACTTAGTAACTCCACAGTGAGTGGAAAAAAAAAATAGTATGTGATCCTGTAATTAAAGACAAAACTTAGATGTGACTTGCTGATGGGAGAAGAAGGGAGAGAAATTAAAAAAAAAATGCTGACAGAAAACCGAAATCCTGGCCATTTCTTACTTCTAATTTCTGGACTTCACAAACCTCTAAGGTTTTTTTATGAAATCTTCTCAATGTAATGCCTTCCTATGTATAAGAACCAAACAAAAAGTAATAAATAGAAAATATATTGACTTCCCTAGGTTGAGATTTTGTGACCTTAAGTCACACGCCTGGCTTTCTGTCTCCACTGCAAATCACAAGACAGCAGAACCCATTAAAAAACATCTGATCTTTTCTTTTGTAATGGCAGAGCAGGGAATATTTTTCCTGACCTTATGTTTAAGATGAACAAATCACATTAGCCAAAACATTCAAGAACATGGATCCCAAGGCAAGCATCCCACCCAGGAAAACTGTAAGAAACTGTAACAGTGATTCTCTGAGGGGAAATATCAGGCTATCACAAATGGAGATCCACCTATCCACCATCACAAATAAGCAAAGGATTCAGTGATAATCTGCATGTGACCATGCTTGGAGATGATCCACTTGAATGCTTAGTTTAACTCAAGTTTTCCAAAGCCAGACGAACATTATTGTCCCTTAGGGCTCAAAAGAGACTGGTCAGTGCCAAGGAATATGGAAAAGAGCATCAAACCTGAAGTACCTCAGATGTGCTCCAGCAATCAGCCTGCTGGACTAGGGGCTGGGCACTGGGACATGAACTGTCAGGACAATTGCTATGCACAACAGTGCACTTCTCTCTGGCTCCAGGAGTACCTGGCATTAGATGACTGCACTCAGACAATATTTTCCTCAACAGGTATCCTTTTTATTGAGACATTTCTCCTCTCTCCTTCCTGCCATTTTTGGGAAAAAAGCCTCTCAACAGATATTTGCAAGAATCATTGCTTGGAAGCTCCTTATCACAAATGCTGAGAAAAACAGGGAAGAGACCTATACAGCCATGACTTGAGCATACTAAACCCCATAGCATGCATATTTCCATCCCTCCTACCAGCTGTTACCTTAGGGGTTGTTTAGGACCAGAGCATCCTTATCGTCCTGAGGAATGTACTTAAGGTAATCCCGGGAGATCTGCTATGTGCTTGGCCCCTTGAGTCTAACTTTTTGTGGCTAGATATCCTTGTAAATGGATCCAGGTTGAGATCAGGATATGCTACGGCATAAGATGGGGTAACTGAAGAACATAAGATAAAGAGGCAGCCAACACCCTTTGTGCTATAAAGACCTACCAGTGAGTAAATGGAAATGCTGTGGGGGTTCACTCCAAAAAAACATTCAAGAAATATTTGAATTGTGTGTGAACTTCATACTGTTGAATCTGCAGAGCTGACCTGGAATGGTGACAAGAACAATCTCACTCCAGAAATTTCTGCTGCTTCCTGCTTTCAGGGGTGCTGATAGACTTTCTGTGGTATTTTGGCACATCAGCAGCTTAGGGTGAAGTGAATGACCCCAGCTTTTGCTGAAAATCTGCAGCAAAACTGAGCTGAAGCAAGATGAAAATAGCTATGTGTTTTTTCCTCCCCAGTTTTCTAGGCATGTTGCAAACCAAACCACTTACACTGGTGAAAGCTCAAAATCTCATTTCCATTAGATTTTCTGAAGCAGGAGAAAAAAATCAGCATGAAATTCCCATTCAGAAAGCCACGCATCTGGGAGTTGGCCATCAGGAACAGCACTGGTGCAAGGAAAGCAAGAAGCAGCTGCCCCTTTCCCAGTTTGGCCAACTTTTGGACTGCCACCATGCTGGGGCTGGCAACCCTGGGCTTGCCACCACCTCCCAAACTCATTGCAAGGCAAGTAGAGCTGGCTGGCAGCTGAACCTCTGCGTGGAGAGCTGAGCAGTGGGGCCAGCTTTCCCATGGGCACTGGGGTGTGTGCACATTCCCCTGCCCTGCCTGCAGACAGGGAGCTGCCTCCAACCCCCAAAACCTGAGGATGCTGTGCTGTCATGGGGAAGAGAGCTTGGGAGAAATTCCCAACCTGCCCCATCAGAGGCTGCTCTTGATGTTAATGCAGACTGGTGATGGAGAAGTAGGACTGGACATTTCCCTTTTCACCACTGGTTTGTAAATTTCACTGTGGCTTTTTTCAGTGCCCGTGTTAGCACCCCCTTGGTATCCCTACACTCAACAGAGAGTCTATGAATGATAAAATGAGAATTTTTTTTTTCTCCAATGTTAGCTAGGAAACACTCGTTTCTTCCCCATGAATTCTTGATGGCTTGGTAGGAAAATGTCTCTTAACAGCCTGGCCAAGTTCGTTACCTGGAGAAAACCCAGGGTGAGGCAGGGCTGCCTGGTGCCATGCATGGGTATGTCCTAATTACCCTGGCAGGTGTCACCTTGCAAGAAGAGCTGGCCAGAGATTATGGCCCTGCAAAGAGCATACATGCACTGAAGGTGCTGAACTGTGTGATTAACTCTGTCCTAGCAAAAGCAGGACAAACTGTCACCATCATCTCTCTGCTTTGTCATTTTGTGGGTCACTGTTTATAATTCACAAAGCACAGTTAAACTTGTTTTTTTTTAATTGACTAAATTAGAATTTCATGTCATTTAGCAGCTCAACGAATAAAAAGAATGAAAAGTCCTCTTCCAAGAGCACAGAAAGCAGAACAACAATATCCTGGCTTCAGTCCAAGTTCAGCTTTTGGTTTCCAGAAACACTCTGGCTAACAAATTTGGAAAGACACACTTAGAAGCAGGTGGGGCTGGTGGCTCCATGCTGCTCCCCAGTGTTTTTGCTGGCCAGGCATAAGCCCTGCGACCCTGGGCACTTGCCTGCATGCACTAGTGCCAACCTTGGCACTCAGGAAAGGGAGGTCACATCTATGCAAACAGCTGCACAACTTAAACCCCACTCCCACCCTCACTGGGCCACAGTGCGAGCCTGGGGCTGGGCACGGCCATGGTGGTAGGGTGGGTTGGTGGCCTCTGCAGACCATTCCCATCCTGTGTCCCAGGGGATTAGGTCTCACTCTCCCATAAGCGCTGGCTTGTACTGTGCTGTGGAGGCAGCGGTGTGGACCCTCTGCCTGGCACAGGGGCTGGCTGCTCTCACGGGACTGTTGGCTTCCCACACCACTGCAACCCACTGCTTTCTGCCAGGAAGCACACACATTTCTGGGTCAACCGGCACAGGCTCCCCGTGCCACTCGCTGGCACATGGACAAGCACCCAAGAGCAAAGTGTGTGTAAAGGGTGAGTCACTGCATGGTGCTTCTAGCAAAACTTTTCTGTGGTTGGGGGTGTGATGACATAATGCAGCCCCTGGGGCTTTTCTGACGGAGTCCCTTGTCTGGATTTGTGGGGGAGGGATGCACACATGGTGCCTTTTCCATGACAGCCCCCAAACCGTTCCCCTCTGCCCTCTCTTGCCACAGCCCCTGCGGCGCTCGCATTGGCATTTCCCTGGGCTGCCCAGCTCCACCGTCCCCAGTGCGAAGAGGGTGAAAAATATTTCCTGAAACAGCCTTTTGTTTGCACATTGCAACAAACCTTCTGGAGGCATACGATCTTCTCTGAAGCATTTTTCTTCTGTGATGAGAAGAGGTGGAGTGACGTGGGGGATTGCTCACACCTCTCCTGTCGCCTTTCCATTTTTTAATGCTGCGTGTGTTTCCTGGGCTTATTGGCACTTTCCTATGAGTAAGCTGTTACCACATGTGCCCAACACATTTTCTGCTTAACACTTGATCATAGAGCAGGAAAGGGGCGCTGAGGCATTTGGTAACAAGTGAGCACTGTGGTGGTAAAGTGTGAGATATGGTTTCTAAAAGCTGTGGTGGCTGAACTTGCAGGTACTTTGTACACCCAAAGCAAGAGGGTTAAAGTGAGAAACCTCTGCCAGCCCCGGTCCACTCTTACAAGTACTGCACCACAATTCATGCTCTATTCGCATAAACCCATGTGTCAAATACGAGCTGAGCTTACTCCATCCCTACATAATATCTTCCATTCATTAACCACTTTTAAATGTGGCATGGTTTTTACACAGTATATTATTCCAAAAGCCATAAGCAATCTTTCTTAAAAAGAGCTGCCTACAGTCAATCTAGGAGCACATGTTGGGAACACTGTACACTTTTTAGTAGCCAATTTCACATGGGGGTAGTTTCCACTGTGGTGACCTCTTTTCTGCTTGCTCTGCTACAACCCAATGCAATACCCGCCAAGGGAGATGGATAGGTTGCAAGCTGTAGCACTTACATAAATTTTTAAAAATTCCTTCTGCTATGAGGACAGTTCTTGCACTAGCAGGGAAGATGAACTTGATCTATCACTATGAAAGGTGAGGAACCAGAGAGTGACAGCAGCACTTTCTGAAGAAGGCCAGTCATCTCCTGACCCAAGCTGCTCTATTTTAGAGGTTTTTCTACTGAACCTGTAGCTGACAATGAGCTGACACCTTGCTGAGCAATGCCACACCCACAAACAGCAATGAACAGCCTTCTGCTCTCAAAGTCACAAGGTGGAAATTAACAGGAAGGCGCCCAGAGCGTTTTTTAACTGGGAATATCTTGCTCTTGGCTGACGTCGGTTTTATGTGCAGGCTGCCCTTCCCCACAGGCAAAGCACATGGGGCAGGAGGGCACTGGGATGTGGGCTCACTGCACACCGCAGCCCCTCACTGAGCCTACATGTGGAAGCCAGTATTGTTTATGCTCCTCAATTTCATTTTTGTTCTGTGTATTCTTGTGTAAAAGAGCAATGAGTATCTCTGACCATATCAATAGAGATAGACTACCATCATTAATAAAAAATGAAACGAGCAGAGCTGTTTTGTTGTCAGCTATATTTACACATTTTATTGAAACCTGCAGCATTAAAAACACTACCTTATTGCATTAGGAAAAAAAAAAGTACCTTTCAAACACAAAATAGTGGCAATTTTTTGGGCACCCATACTGTTATTTCAAGTAAGCAAAACAAATGTCAAACAAAAACCAACAGGCTGGTTAAATAAGCAGACATCAATTTCACCCACCAACAGGCACTCTACCAGGCAGTGATGATTGCCTTCAGAGGGACATCATATGTGTGACCAACAATATTTTCCATGAAGACTCCCATCCAAGGCTCAATTTTACTATTTCTGCACACTTCCAGAGACAGACAGATTATCCGTAAAGTAAAATAGGATCAGGAATCAGCAGGAGCTGACAAACCTGGCTCTCATGCCCTTATGAATCAGGGCAGATTTGGCCCTACATGCTGAAATGAAGGACTTCCATGCTCTGTAAGTGTCAGAGTGTCTCATGCTTGTTCAGTTCTAGATAAAGATATCAGTGACCATTGATCAGGGTAGAAATGAGTCTCCATGAACCTTTGAATAAGGTAATGTAATAACAAAAATTATTTTAGGGAAAATAGTACAGTCTCTTGCTGAGAACTACATATGAAGGTCATAAAAGACTTCACTGTTACACCTTCACTCACATACTGCTATGGTTTTGACACGCCACTAGACTGTGAAAGGCAAAAGAAAAAAAATTAGAGTAGAAAGTCTTTGAGGCACAATAATTTATATTCTGTAGTAACTTGAATTTTGTCCAGAAAGAAGCTATCAAACTGAAGCCTCTGTATTGTTTTTGCAAACAGTGACTAGATCAACTACTTCTTAGATAATGAATAAATCATGGCCAATAAATCACTACGAATCTGTTAGGTATGTGATGAATCCTTGAGGAAACAGGATTATCTTCAGAGGATACATTTAAGTTAAGATGGCACAAGCAAGATTTGTCTTTAGTTTGCTTAGACTTTTTTAGCTTATCTCCATAAATCTCAATAACTTTCCCTGTCTGGATAAGCTCAACACAAGAATGTGTAATGGAAGAAGAGCCAGGGGAGGTCACCTCAGGGGTTCACCTGGAGAGCATCTCGCCTGTAAAAGCAGCCCTCAGAAGAAGCCTGCCTGAGAGTACAGAAATGAGGAAAGCACAGAAAAATCTCATTCAGCTTCCAGCACTCAGGGACCTGGGATCCCCCAAGTCAGAGCTGCACCCCAGCAGTCACATACGAGACCTCTGTGAATTCATCTTGCCCTGGAGCAGTGCTTTTGCACTTGTGGCTCCCACAGCACCCGGTGTCAGAGAAAATAACCCCATCCTTTCTCTGCACTGCTCATGTCCACAGGCCTCTGCCACAGCTGTTGCTTTTCCAGACTGAGTAGGCTCTGAGGCTTTAGCTCTCCATCAGTGGAAGCCACCCTGCACCTCAGTAGGATGCTTTGAGTCACCCTCTTTGGTGGGGATTTTGGGGGGGTTTTTTTTGGTTGGTTGGGTTTTGTTTTTTGTTTTTTTTTGTGAGATGGCATTACCAAGGCTGCACAAATTATTTGAGGTGCACATGAACCGTGGATTTATTTGCTGGCAAAATGATGCACACCATTTTGTGCTCTACATTTTTCTTAAGAAGTCTTAACATTCAATTTGCCTGTTAACAGCTCCTGAGTGTTGACAGAAATTTTCAGAGAACTTTCCACAGTGATGTCAAAGCCACTTTCCTGAGCGGTAGCAATTAAGGCCTGTCATTGTGTACATCTTTTTTGCCCTAAGTATGTTGTTCAGTGCTTATCAGCTTTTTTTACTGCTTATCAGTTTATCAGTTTTTTTGCTTATTACCCTGTCACTCAGCACCATGAAATATTTTTCAGGTCTCCAAAGGCAGCTTCAGGTTTAAGTATCCCGAATAATTTGGTGTCATCTGCAACTTTTGCCACTCACTATTCCCTCCCCTCTCCAGATTACTCTGCATTTCAGAAACATGAGTCCCAGTAAATATCTGTGGGGTCCCACAGATGGGACCATTTCCTAAGGGTTTTTCCATTAGGAAAAATAACCAGTCTGAGTCTTGCCCCTAATTTCTGAAATTCTGGGAGACCAATTTTTAGCATGGGGTACGAGTTTGAGGTCACCTGTACAACCTCAAAGGTACAGTGCAACCCTGTTCACAGAGAACTGCCCAGACTGATTTTTCAGACAGCTTTGAGAAGCCCAATGATGATGTTTGAATTGCACACGGTGAACATGACTGCAGACACATGTCTTTAAGAAGTCAGACCACCCAGTGTGTGGCCGTCCCATGGCCAGGAGAAGCCCACTTCTGTTCCACCATGGAGACGTACACACATGCGTGCATGTGTTGGGAAGTGCAGGGCACAGAGTCATTGCTCTAATTTTGAACAGAGAGCATTGGAAAAATACCTTGTCTGAAGTGCTGGGCTGCATGTTTAAGCAGCAGATTTGTCTGAGTCAGCAGAGCAGGATAGAGCCTTTCATGCACAGCTAAGCAGT
>NW_010323206.1:11302-13264 GCF_000700745.2 Antrostomus carolinensis | reverse complement strand
CAGGAACTGGTGATTTCTATCATTTGTTCTCAGAGTGACAGAGAAGATTTAGGGTTTGTTTGGGTTTTTTTTCCTTCTGTTTGATTCAGTGCTTGTCTGTTTCTCAGGAAGATCCCTGTAAAAACAAGGACTTGCAGTTTGAGTTAGTAACACTTCTGTTTGCATCTCACTGTAAAAAATAGACTTTCTTTGCAAAACATGGGAGAAGACCTGTATAAAAAACAGGAAGTGCCTTCAGACTGCTGTGCCTGCTTGCTCAGCTCACCAAAGACTCACCACACAGCAAGGCACCGAGGATCAGCCCTATTCATAGAACCATTTTGGTTGGAAAAGACCTTTAAGATCATCAAGTCCAACAGCAAACCTAACACTGCCAAGTCCACCACTAAAGAATGTCCCTAAGCACCACATCTACACATCTTTTAAATATCTCCAGGGATGTTATATTTGTTCATGCTTTTCTGTCCTGCCCGAGGCTTTTCCTAACACTTTGTGTCCAATCTGTTTTCTGAAATCAGCTACATTGTAAGAGTACATTGTACAAAGTTGTTAATTGCCTAATGGCAACAGCCAGAGGAGTGTTAGGACTGCCTTGGGGGCCCCTGTGCTAGTTGCTGTGCAAAGACAGAACTGGTTGTGTCCTGCCCAGAGGGTGTCTGCAGGAGAGGAGACCCATGAGAGCGACAGGTATAAGGTGGCAGAAGGTCACCAGACGGCTCCAAAAGTGGTCTCAATCTTCAAATGGTCCTTCAAATGTGGCATAAAGCAAAGCTGCCCTCATGGATTGCAGTATGCACAAAGCTGGAGGTCAGCTGTGGATTTAATGACCTGTTAGTGCACTGAGGCAGAGCAGGGCACACCCTGGTAGGATGTATCTGCTGGTGGTCCACAGGAGACTGTGAGGTCTCCATGCAGGCAGGTGGCTGAGGACACAAGAACTTTGTGGACACACTTGATCTGGGCTGGCTGGGAAGCAGTCCCCTCTAGGCATCTTGGAACAAACACAGGCGGCTCTTTTGCACGGGGCTGGAAGATGGTTAGTGCTGGGTGGCAATGACTATGCTCATTGCAGTTTATCTCCCTGCTTAGTCCCTGCACAGATGCTTTCTTTCTAATGATGCTCTTTGGGCCTCATTTGCTGAGGTTCTGAATGCCTTCATGTCTTCTGACTTCGGCACATGGTACCTCTGGATACAGAGATCGTGCATAATATTTTGGCTGTCTCACAGGTAATGTAAAATTTACCTTTACTCCACCGTGCAGAAAATTTCATTCCTGTTCTCCACACTGACTCACACCAACCACTGTACCCCAAGAAAGAGCTGGCTTACCCCTGGGGGTACATGGGCAGCTCTTGCAGCACACAGCTCCGCAGGGAATGCAGAGCCTCTCACAGGGCACAGGTCTGCTCCGCTGCTGTGCTTCTTTTAGGGAAAAAAATACTGTCACTGGAGACCTCCATTCAGGTTTTTTTTCATGCTGACATTTTGAAAAAGGAATGGAAAATACTGTATGCAGCCACTGGCAGATATGTTAAAACATTAACTGAGATTAGGTTCTACTGATAGGCAACTGAAAATAGGCATCTGGACAGATGGTGCCAGATTCAATGCAGATTCAATGTTTAACAGGGTAGAAAATGCAAGTAAAAAACTAATGGGAGCCCTGCCCTAATTAAATCAGCTTCTTATTTGTAGAATTATAGAATGGTTTGGGTGTGAAGGGACCTTAAAGATCATCTAGTTCCAATCCCCCTGCCATCAGCAGGGACACCTTCCACTAGACCAGGTTGCTCAAAGCCTCATCCAGCCTGGCCTTAAACACTTCCAGGGAGGGGGCATCCACAATTTCTCTGGGCAACCTGTTCCAGTGTCTGACCACCCTCACAGTAAACAGTAAAGAATTTCTTCCTAATATCTAATCTAAACCTACCCTCTTTCAGCTTAAAGCCATTTCTCCTTG
>NW_010323206.1:0-11198 GCF_000700745.2 Antrostomus carolinensis | reverse complement strand
TCCTTCTCTTCTCCAGGCTGAACAGCCCCAACTCTCTCAGCCTGTCCTCATAGGAGAGGTGCTCCAGCCCTCTGATCATCCTCAGTGCCTTTTTCTCCTAACTTAAATTGTTCTTGGTGGGATGTTGTCAACTATGTGTGCTGTATGAAGCTGAAAGTGAGGAGAACGTGGGGCTCTGGGAGGAGAGCTCCATCCTCCATCCCTGGGCAGGAGAGACCATGCGGTCCCCATGCTGGTACTGTGCATGTGAGTGCAGATGTGATGGGCTGGTTTCTGGCCCCGTTGCAGTCTGTTATTTATCCTCTCTTTGTCCTCTCTGCACACCTCTCAGTTTGAGATTGCCACCAGACCTGCTGCCTCCTACAAATGAACCACATTCCTCCACAGGAGACTTGTGCAGGGACGAGGACAGGCTCTATGCACCCTGCCTGATGGGGAGCACGGGAACGTGTTGCTCTCCTAGCTCACCAGCAAATGCAGCCAGGCTTTGTGTGAGAAGGTCATCATTGACTGTTGCATACAGATTTGGGAAAAAGCTATGGTGACAGCAGACATCAACCTATATTTACAGCTCCACTGCAAATTACTTGTGGGGTAGGCAGCCCAAAACACAGACACAAAACCACCTCTTGCATGGGAACAGGATGAGCTCAGGGACATGGAAGTCCCTGATCCTGACCAGACAAGGCACTCAGGCTGCTCTTCTCATGGTCACCCCAGGCGAGCAGGGTCCCCCGCTGCCACAGCAGGACAAGGCAGGGGGCCTTGCAGTCAGAGTTTGCAGAATATGCAGCATTTAATGTGCAATTTCTCCCCCTCACTGCCTGGGTTTAGTGCCACAGAGGGCACTGTATCCAGGCCAAAGTCTGGGGATTGCAGGTGCTGGGGAACACCTGGAAAACCAGTGATTTACAGAAACTAGACATGGTAGCACTTACAGGAAAACACACCTCTCCTCCTAGGATGTGCTATGGATTTCTGTAAATCAAAAAACATCTCCTTTGCAGACTGGCCAGTCTCCTACAGCCAGCATCAAAGAAAACTGAATCCCAGGCAGCCTGTCCCCATGGTTTCCCATACAGGTTTTAAAGGTACTGCTTGATGTTCCTGACTGTTCAGGCTTAGGCTGTCACATGTGCAGCTCTTATCAAAACTTCGCAGTGTGCTAGGTAGGGCATTCACAACAATGACACAACAAAAACCTTACAAATATTTAGAGGCTGACTTACAGTGATTTCGATGGGGTTTCCATTTCCTGATAATGTTTTGTAGGGTTTCAATGTAAATAAGTTGGGGGAAATTACTCTGCCACCTTCCAGCAAGATTTATTCTCTGCAGAAGGGAAGGCCAAAACATTTTCATCAAATGCATTCTTTTTTGAAGATAAACTGGAACTTTATTGAAATGAAATCTTTTGAAAAATACATCTTTTCTTTTAACATTGTTGCTAGAACAGTGGTGCTAGAAACCCCCCAAATTTTCAGCAGTTTTTGATGAAAGAAAATGGTTACCAGCTGCTAAAAAAACAAATAGCTTTCAAATATTTTGAATATACAGATATTTTGATGGAAAGGCAATGTTTCCTATGGAAAATTCTAATTAAAATTACATTCGTTATATTGTCAAACCCTTCTGCCTAGTCTCTCTTTCCAATATGGTGCAATCTCTGTATTCCCCATCTGGGAGAGCGTGTTAGGAAACCCCAGCCAGCACGTAAGCAGAGGCATAGACTTTACACAAGATTATTCAAGGTAAAGTCCTGGAGCAGACCTGACAGTTTGTGGTTTTCACATGAGTAGTAGTTTCACGACACCTGCGACTTCAACAAGCTGCCTTGGCTCCTCAAAGGTGTTTCTGCAGCTGACTAAATGGAGTTATCATCAGGGTTATCCAACCCCTCCAGTCAGCTCCAAGCAAAGGACTTCAGCCCCGGTACATCCAATAGTCAGGTTTCTCTACTGGTCTCTTCTCTACTTTAATCAATCACTGAATAAAATTAGGAATAACCATTTAATGTACATAAACCTGTTGCAGAAATGAACTTTTGAAAATATGTATTGCACCATATTATTTTACTTCTTTATCATAGGTTATTGCAATTTGCATGGATTTTCTCTCAGAAATTAATTTGAGGTCAATGGCACATGTTGCTTGTATTTAATGACAATGCACTCATTGCCAGCCAGCTGTGTCCGGCTCAGCAGACTTCCAAATTGCTGCCATAAATTAAATGGATGGTAGAATGTACTTTGTAGTTTACAAGGTGAAGACGTTTCTCTAGGATTTTGTTGGCATGAGTTGTGGTTCTCACGGAAAAGCACAATATGCAGAAAATAATATAGAAATTGAGATTAAATTAATGCTGAATTTTAAAAAATGCCACAGCTAATATTAATATGAACAGTATCATTAAGATCTGGTAGGATCAAAAGGAGCCCTGCCTCCCTAGAAACACTCCCAGCACTGAGACTGCTAGGGAGTTAATAGTCTATAATACAACCTATTCATGCTCCTAGATTAGTCTGTCAAAAACAATTAATCAAAATACAAAAAGATTTTTCTTCTCAAAATAGAAATGTATACACAGTTAATGTGATGGTTGTATTACTGAGATTTTACAGGAGTTTTCTTCACATATTTTGCTGAAATTACAGGTGGAGGACTGGGAGATACAGCTTGGCCAGGCAAATTTGCAAAGTGAAGGAGAAAGCCTGAAAGCCACTTCTGTTTGCAAGAATTTATTTAAAAACACATACATCCATTCAGTAAAAATGCTGATATTTACAGGGGCTGCATTTATTTATGCACTTTTTATCCTTTGGAATACGTTTTACAAATGCATTTGCAATAAACATGTGGGGCTGTATTCCACCATCATTCAAACACGTGTGATCTCATTGACTTTAATGGCACTATATCAGCATCGCTGAGGGCAATGTTGTGAACCATTCAGGGTTCTCATTTTTGATGATAATTGAAAATGTCTCTGAACAGAAGGAATCAGGATTTTACATTAGGAATTTTTTAATAAAAAATATTACTTTATAGTGTGTAGCTGGTTTTGTTATTGCTTCCTTTCTTATGCAAAGCAAATTTTTAGACACTTTTCATAAAGAGGGACCAGAATGCAGTCAGTTTTATAGGAAAAAATAATTGAGACAATTATTTCTTTCTGTGCTGACTCAGGGATGGTATTTCCTCGTTGGTAGCTTACTTACACTAATTTGATGGAGTTTTACTTCACTGTCTCTTAAAAGATCAGGTGAACATTTATGAATCAGTTGTTTGATCACATTTACTCCTGATTGCACTCGATTCATTTAACTGGAAAAGACCCAAAAAAGTCAGGGGCCCGGCTGTGGGAGGGTGCAGCAGGGTTGTGCTTTCCTGGCACGTCCTTCCCTGGCACTGCATCTGCAGTCCCATCCACCTCAAGGTCCTTGGCACAGTGGCAGTGCCTGGCGTGTGGCTCCATCCTCCATCACCAGCACCACCACGTCTGCCTTGTCTTGCTGCCCAGCCATGACTCTCTAGGGGGGAGACCTTGAAAGCCTGAACTTTTCTTTCTGATTTTGTGGTGAAAAGGAATGTTGAAATATCAGAAATGCCCTTGGATGGTAAATCACGGATCCTGGCTCTCTGTGGCAGAGAAGTTGGACCATGAACATAGATGGGGCAAGTGCCAGTTTCTACACTGACATACATCCAAATAAATTATGTGACTGGAGCATGCTTTTGCTGATGATTTTATATTCTGTTATAGTCTCAGAAGTTCATGTTCTTTGTCCAAGAGTTTTGGGGGGGTGAAGAGAGGACTATAATAGAGGGTTTGATCCTGTCAAACTTTTAAGTGAGCCTTCTTCTTTTCAAAGGTGCTGCATTCCCACTGGCTTAACATTTTTATAGTGCTGGTTCTTTGGAGACAGTCTTGCTGCCTCTGAATACCTGTCACTGCCATGCAAAGCCATTCAGCATGCAGTTAAACGTCCCCACTCGACTTTTTTTACCCAGCAAGGAAGCACAATGGGAGAGACTTGGAGATAATACAAAATTGTAGTGCAGGCATTTGTTTCTTATTATATTCGCCCTTCCCAGAAACACAAGTGGCAGCTTGCCACGAATTAGGTCTGCTCAGTATTTCAGCCCCCTTGTAATCAGAAGACAGCAGCTGGGGCCGTGATGGATAACAGCCTCATGTCAGATGTCAATGTTAGATCTCCCCAGTCTATCACCAGCCACTGTGATCATTGATCATGATGTTCCTCTTACCTGCCTACTGCCACTGGCAAGCTGTAAGGGGCTTGCATGAAACTGAGGGTTAATTTCCTGGACATAGATCCTTCATCAGCTGAGTCCTGCAGAGACAGACCATTTTGCTTGTCTTATGTGAGAGCAGACCAAAAGCAACACAGGAATGTTGAGTCAAACTTTGTCACCCCCACTGCAGAAAATGCAACTCCCTTGCAAATTCAAACAGATAAATTCAGCTAAAGCTTGACAAAGCTCTGTAGTTGTGATAATGCACAAAGTAATGGAATTTCCTGAAAATTTCACAGTATGTGTAAGGGTCAGACTTGTTCTCCAGTGGTCTTCAAGGTCCATATTGCCACAGTCCTAGCATTTCCTAAGTCAGGATTCCCAGTCTGGGAAAAGAGATTTGTCAGATCATGAAACTACAAGTAATTGGCTTAAGTATTATATAGGTCTTTGGTATCTTAAACCTCCTGCTTTTGTTGTGCGTGCTTCTTCATTTTATTTCTTTAGGAAGAGAGAATACAGGAAGCACAACCTACAAAGCTAACCAGGGAAGGTGCATGGACAAATGCAACTCCAAACACTTTTACAATGAACACAGTGGTGGTGGGATGGCTTTCATTGCTGAGGGCCACAGGCTCTGGTGACTGGATGGGCAATACCCAGCTCCCATCAGTGGTGGTTTCTTCCTGGGCTCAGGAACATTCCCCTGAGTTTGCCTGCTATCAGCTTGTGTGCTACAGTGGCTACTTTCTGGCTCCCAAGTCTGCTATACCTCATCCTTGAATGCCCTGAAGAGATTACCTTGGATTGCCTGCCCAAAACCAGCCGTCGGGTAACTAACTACTTGACGAAGGTCAGTTTTGGACATTTCCAAAAATGAAGGACAACAGTGTTTAACCACTCTTTGAGTCACACAGACCTGTTCCAAGAACTTATATCTGATGTTCCCTGTGGACATTTCTCTGGTTTATGCTTTTATTTTAATCTTTCATAGGCTTAAAGCTTTCTGGAACTGGAGCTGAACAAATGTCCCAAGAAGACTCATACATTTGGCTACTAATTGAGCTAGCTAGAAATGAGAACTCTCGCCTGCAAAACTTTTTGAGGTTTCAATAGTTATTTTAGTTACACTGATGATCAAACGGCTGTTGTCAGAAAAATAAATGAAGGAAAAGAGAGAAAGTGTTTGGTAGGGCAGCGATTCATTCAGTTACCTGGCAAGGGGAATCAAACTCAGGCAATGCTCGGTCTTGTGCATTAAGATTATCTGTCTGTTTGTCTCTTTCTCCTTTTAATCAGAAACCCCAAAACCTTTCTAACAAAAGTTTCAACTACAGATATAGATTTCCTTGAAAAGTTTTGGTTTCAATGAAACAGCATTTTCTAGTGAAAAACATTTAATTGAAAAGTTCCCATCCAGCTCTTGTTTTGACATCCTCTTCAAGCACTACAGGTTTGTAGGCAGTGAATCAGAAAGAAACAATGAAGCAAGCATTTTATTTTGTCTTTCATTTTATTCAAGTTACAAAAACCAGTCGCATAAGACAGTAATTATATATTTTATATATTTGGCATCATTCTGAATGACAAGCCATAGCTTAGTTGTTTAATTTTTTTTTTTTTTTTTTTAAACTTGCTTCATCTGGACTGTTGCTGAACAAACTTCTACTTTGCTTTCCTTTCTCTGCATTTTCAATCAATGAAAACAAAATTAAACAGAAAATATTCTGAGAAGCTCTGTGAGGACATAAAATGGAAGAAAGTGTTGTCAATGCAGGGTATTTGTGTGTCAGTGGAGAAGGCATCCCTGCCCATGTTGCTTCATGCAGAGGGTACAAGTGCCAGTGGGATCTGACTCACACAGGTGCAACATCTGCCTGGACATTTTGGTGCTCACCTCCTGTACCAGTGCTGTGGATTACTTCAGTGCAGCATGGGCTGCGGGTGCTGAGACATCCTCCTCTCAGCCATTTACAGGGACTGAGCCTGCTGGCATCACTGGCTCTCAAGCCACAGTCCACTTTTGTCTGTGAAACTACAGGAGGTGGATGGCAGCTGGTCCTCAGAAGCATGTTTAAATATGACTTTCAATAATGTTTAAAAAAAAAGGTGTCTTGGTGAGGCCACATGGTGGTTAGCAAAAAAATGGGGATTTGATGCTTGTCCATCAATTCCTCACTTTTATAAATGTATTTAAAAGATGGTAATTTGACTCAATCTTATCAACCTCATTCATGTTTCTAGCTGCTCTCTGGTGCTGCAGTTTTATCTAAAATTTAGATGAAATATCTTTTTCCAGAAATGTCATTAAATGAAACAGTGCCCAGTGGTATGAATAAGTAGCATTAGACAAGAGGCAATACCAAGAATTATACCTACTGTCTTCTGATCAGTCCTGGGCAGATCCTCCTACTGTGGTTTCCTCTTTGTCTCCAGAAATTCCCTTTTTGGAGGGATGCTGGGTGCAGACATTTTCAGAAGATGCTGTCAGCACAATCCTGCAGAGCTGCAGGAGGAAGGGAGGGGGCTGGTGGAGCGCAGTAAGAGTCCAGGGCACTTTTGGTAAAACAGTCACAGCATGTGGAGTTGCAATACCAGCAGCAAGACCATTCTCAACTATGGGAAAAAAGTTTCCGTTTCCTACCTAAGGTCACAACACTTTATAGCATCACTGACATGAACACCGCTAAAGACCACATCAGCCCAATACGCAAGGCTAGTTTGGGATGATCTACAGCAAAACCCACTCAGCTAGACTAGCAGAAAGGCCCAGAAGTCCATGAACAAGGTTGTTGCACAGAGAAAAAGAGTGAGAACTTCCCTATTGAGCAGAAGGGATGCAGCGACAAAAGCCCTAAGCTGCAGGCTGAGCATGGTTCTGCAGGGCTTGGCTGTCCCACCACAGTCAAGTGTGGGGAGGTGCAGCAGGGCCTTGATGTGCAGACTGGCTGGGTTAGCTGCCACACAGCTGCATTAGATACAATTCAGCTCAAGACTGGAGTATCTGTAGAATGTTTGCATAGAGCTGCTGACACCTGAGCTGAGAGGGTGATGCAATTGCCTCTGTAGAGACTTCTCATGTTGCCTGAGATGCTACAGGGAATCTGAGACATCAACAAGGAGCTGGCAGATGCAACACAGGACCTCCCAGTGCAGCACATAGAGGCCTGGAAGAATGCCCTGGAGCACCTAGTCTGGCAGTCAGTGCAACCTGGCCATGTCCAACAGTGTTTAACTTCCCAATATAGTCAAAAGACTCTAGAAAATAATTTGGTTTGACAAGGATTAGACTCCTCATGGGATGGACAGGCACTGACTATATTGACCAGATCTCCACTATGAGGACCTCAGACACCCAGCCCACATGCAGATTACTAAATGTAGATATTTTAGTCTTCCAGCCCTTGCCCTATCAAGAAAACTGAGAAATCAAAATCTTTGCACGTCAAAAATAGTCTGCCACCTTGAGCCAAGCTGCAGCCAGAAGCCTCCTCTACAGCAGCAAGACCAAAAACTTCCTCAAGTTAACTAGAGTTGCTGTTGACTCCATTGTGCCTCACAGGCAGATTCTTACTAGAGCATTTTAAACTCAAATCAAGGGAATTATTCCAGCAAAATTAGCTCCACACAAACATTAGATCTGAGGTGGTCTTCCTGACCTAGAGCCATCGCTAGATGCTGAGCCAGCCTTTTTCTGGTATGCACCAAGCACTGCACATGGAGTTTGATAAAAGAGATTAATTTTGAGTGGCTATAGTCCTCCTCTGCCAGGGCCCAGTCCCAGTGAGCCATCTGAGTGTACTACTCCTCATCTGCTTCTTGTGCTGATGTTAAGAAAGCACCTGATAGCCTGCACAGCTTCTGCCTTGTGGCAGAAACATGTCTCTTTCCAGGTGCATTTTGTGCACACCAACACAAACAGCATTGCCAGGATTTCCTTGGGAGCAGCACCTTTTTTCCAAAATGGGGAATTACTGGCAACCACTAAGGTGTTCTGTGGAGGACAGTAGTCCTCCTCCCTCTTAGCCTAGGATCTCTGAACAGGCTGTCTTTCTTCCACCTTAGGAACTAGATTATGTCCCTCTGCTACCCTTGTTTGTGTTCAGCTGCTTTGCACCTTTTCTCCTCTATCAGCTGCTTGCCCCTAGTAGTGGTGCAGTCTGAACTATGGTGTTTTTTTTAAAACAAGTCTCTGTCTTGGAAGTAGAAGAGAGGATGGAGTCCAAGCAGTTCCAGGAAGCACAGGCTTGTTTTGAGTTTGCAATGGCAAAAAGCTAATACCCTGTGAAGTAATAAAAGGGTACTTTAAAGAAGCTCATCTCGGCTGGACTGTGAGCTGATTTATGAAGGTAGGCGCCAAGTGACTGTGTAGCTCTTGGGGCCATGGCAAAGCAAATTTTCAACATTTATTGTTGGTTTTGTGTTTTGTTTTGTTTTGGGTTTTTTTTTAAACCATTCTGAACAGAAGTACTGTGCTAATAGGGGGTTTAAATGTATTTGAGAGGGAGTTCAGAATTCCTGTGTAATTCAAAGGCGTGCCAAGCCAGAAAGCCTGCCAGTTCTCTGAGAGCCAGTATAAAGTTCAGCAAACAGTGAATATGCTCAGAAAAGGAAAAGAAAAATCCATTGTTAAGTAGCTGTTGCACCTGCTGCAGCAACATCTTTGCCTTAGAATGTTCTCGCACTGGCTGGGCCCGTGTGTGATGCACGTGAAGAGGGGTCATGGTGCCTGATTCTAAACATTTGCATGGGGTGATGTGGGTTTCTGTGATTTAGGCAGTGAAAAATGGCTGTGCTACATACCTAAATGATAGCTGAGCTCCCCTTTGCCAAGGTGAAAACGGCTCTGCAAGGAGCAGGGCAACACAGCAACCAGCCTTAATCTCAGCAATACCACCTTGTTTATTTATCCTACATGGAGGTTGTTAACTACATTTTGTGCTATTTTAATGCACAGCAACCCCAGGCTTAGACAGCTGCTTTCCTATACGTGTTCCATGTGTACTGGACAAAAATATGATGCTTGTGCCATACAGCTTGCAGTACATGGTGTGTTGGTTACAGATACATCTGGATCCTTCCCCAGCCAGGCCAGATGTGCAAGCCAGTTGCAGGCAAGAAGCTGTAAAGCTGCTTTAGCACACATCAGGGCTATGTTTCCTGTGGGGCACATGCCAGTGGGGCATTCAGTCCTGTGCTGGCAGGCAGAGATGCTCTGACTGGGTTTGTACCCACTCATGTAACATAACCTTTGGTAAAAAGCAGTCTGGGCACACATGCTATCTTTCCTTTACAAACTGTTGCCGTTGTTTCAAAGGGTTCCAAAACCAGTACAAGAATGCCAAATCTCAGGCATACTTTGAGAATGGAGGTGAGCTGTGTAGGCAGCTGACAGGCACCCAGCCCTTGCTCTGCACATGTGGATTGGAAAGAGAGGCCTGCAAGGAGACACTGCCCAGCCCAGGGCAGCTCAGCCAGCCCACTAGCAGGAACGGAGCTCCTAGAGAGTGTCCAGAGGAGGCCACTAAATTGGTGAAGGGCTTAGAGGGGAAGCTGTATGAGGAGAGGCTGAAGTCACTTGGTTCATTCAGCCTGGAGGAGACTGAGAGGAGATCTCATCGCAGTCTATAACTTCCTCACAAGGGGAAGAGGAGGGGCAGGCGCTGATCTCTTTTCTCTGGTGACCAATGACAGGACCAGGGGAAATGGCAGGAAGATGTGCCAGGGGAGGTTTAGGTTGGACATTAGGAAAAGGTTCTTCACCCAGAAGGTGGTGGAGCACTGGAAGAGGTACCCATGGTACCAAGCCTGACAACATTCAAAAAGCATTTGGACAACGCCCTCAGACAGATGGTCTGAATCTTGGGATCGTCCTGTGCTAGGGCAAGAGTTGGATGATCCTTGTGGGTCCCTTCCAACTCACAACATTCTATGATTCTATGACTCTAAGCAATGCCTTACCCACTGCTCACCAGAACTGTTCCCCTTTGTGGTGGCTTCACTTGGCTGACAGCCAAACACAGTCACTCACTCACTACCCAGAACCTTCCCACAGGGGACAGGGGAGAGAATTGGAGGGGTAAAGGCAAGGAGACTCATAGGTTGAGATAAGAATAATTTAATAACTGAAATAAAATAAAACTTAAAATAATGGTATTAAAATAATAATTATGATACTAATAATAATAGCAATAAAATATGCAAATGAGTTATACACAGTGCAGTTGCTCACCAGCTGCCAACCGAGCCTGGTCCGTTCTTGGATAACAGTCCTGGAGGTCTGAAAATCCTGAAACTGAAACCGCAAAAATCAGAAGAGTGAGAGGCTGAGAGAGAGACAGAGAGAGAGAGAGAGCGCCTGCAAGAGAAAGACTTTAATTAATGTACTGAACATGACATTACATGATATGGAATATCCCACTGGCATATCTGAATGCCAATCTAGCTTATTAATTTAAATATTCCTTGCCCCCCCTAGACTTTGCACTACAACGTGACAATTGAAAACACTGCCATGTTATCAATGTTTTTCTCATAAAAAAAATCCCATGCTGAAACCAAACCACAGTGCTATTCCATCTACCGACTGAACATGACATTACATGATATGGAATATCCCACTGGCATATCTGAATGCCAATCTAGCTTATTAATTTAAATATTCCTTGCCCCCCCTAGACTTTGCACTACAACGTGACAATTGAAAACACTGCCATGTTATCAATGTTTTTCTCATAAAAAAAATCCCATGCTGAAACCAAACCACAGTGCTATTCCATCTACCGAAAAGAATCAAAACATTGCCATGTTATCAATGTTTTTCTCATTAAAAAAATTCCATGCTGAAACCAAACCACAGTGCTATTCTATCTACTAAAAAGAATCATAGAATTATAGAATGATTTGGGTGAGAAAGGACCTTAAAGATCATCTAGTTCCAA
>NW_010323205.1:1947-3398 GCF_000700745.2 Antrostomus carolinensis | reverse complement strand
AAAAAAAAAAAAATAAAAAAAAATCAATTTTCTGCAATTTCTAGGAGTCAGTGGGACATCTCGTGTGTCATCCTGAAGATATTACCAAAATAAACTCAGCTTTCCAGGTCTGGGAAAGCTTCTAAGGAAAAGTATTGGAGAGCTGAGGTTGTAAAAAGAGTTTATGGGCCTATGAAATGGTGGGAATTTTGACTTTTTATGACTATGTTCTTAGATTACTGCGAGCAGCAGTCATGTGGATAATTATTATTTTAAACCCATTGCTACAGTTTTATTTACTGAAACTTTTATGGGAGAACAGCAGAAAAAAAAAAATAAAAATAAAAAAAGCCAAGGAAATGACCCCCTCAAAAATAAACAGATTAAACTCTTCTGAAGGTCACTTCAAATATTTAGGGAAGATTTTTTTTGCTAATTAAACAGGTTTCTAGAGATACAGGAGGGTGTGGAGGGGGGGGAGGGAAGAAAGGTCAGCTGTATACATTGATTTGATTTTTCACACACACCTCCCCCCACTCCAAAAAAAAGAAAAAAAAAATATATATAAAAATCTTCTTTCTCAGACAATCCCGTCGCAAATTGGATTCATGCGCGCTCCACGAGGAAGAAAAGATGTCCTTACACAAAGTATCAGACCCTGGAACTGGAAAAAGAGTTTTTATTCAATATGTACCTTACACGGGACCGGAGGTACGAAGTAGCCAGAGTCCTTAATCTCACTGAACGCCAAGTCAAAATCTGGTTTCAGAACAGGCGAATGAAAATGAAGAAAATGAATAAAGAAAAAACCGATAAAGAACAGCAATAAAGTTGGCAAAGTCCAGTCAATGAGAAACGAGGGTGGAGAGGAAAAAAAAACAAAAAAAAAAAAAAAGGAAAAAAAAAAAAAAAGAGGAAAAAACACACACAAAAAAAGAGGAAAAAAAAAAAAGGCTGTTTTTTTGGGGGTTGAAATGTTTCTGACTTTGAATGTGCGGATGAATGTTTAGCGTTCTAGGCAAACGCAGCAAGCGTTGTGGGACACGAGTCTTTTTTTTTTTTTTATTAAAATGCAACTAAATAAAAGAAAGATTTTTTTTTTTTTTGGGGGGGGGGTTGTTTTCTCTTCCTTTCTTCTTCCTTGTTTTATCCTCCTCCGAAAACAAACACAAGAAGTACTTGAATTTATTATTATTTTTTTTCCTTAATTTTATTTCATAAATTAAACTTAACCAGTATTTTTATTTTTTAATTCCGCCCGCTCGTGAGTGAATATTTTGTACAAAAGAGAGGAAAAAAGTAAAAAAAAAAAATAGAAAAAGAAAAAAAAAAAAGAAAGACTGAAGGGAATAATGGCTCAATGATGTTCTGTCATGGTGTTGAACGTTTCTGCTGTACTTATTTGTGTATTTTATTCTCGTCTCAGAACCGTTCTGTAATATTGTTATGTTCGCTATTGTAGAGCAGCTCTA
>NW_010323205.1:340-1765 GCF_000700745.2 Antrostomus carolinensis | reverse complement strand
TTTAGTAGGTGTTTTTTATTTTAGTAGGTGTCTTTTTATTTTAGTAGGTGTCTCTTTATTTTCTAGGTGTCTTTATTTTTGTAGGTGTCTTTTTTATTTTGTAGGTGTCTTTATTTTTGTAGGTGTCTTTCTTTATTTTCTAGGTGTCTTTTTTATTTTCTAGGTGTCTTTTTATTATTATTATTTTTCTTTAATTATTTAAAACTCTTTGGAAAGGAGCAGCCCTGGGGCTTTGCCAGCCGGTGCCGGTGCCTCGGTGGGGTGACCCCGAGCATCCCCCACAGCCAGAGGAAAGCAGAGATTTCTGCTTCCTTCTCCAACACTTTTTTTTTTTTTTGGAAATATTTTATTATTATTATTATTTCAAAGTACCGTAATAAAAAGGCGCTGAGGTAAGGCTTCTATGTGCCATCAATTTTTAGATTGGGATAATTAATTGTACTAATTTATGACCTCAGGCAATCGAAGGATATGTTAAAAGACTAAATATGGATGCTGGGAAAGAGAGGAGCTGGCAAAGGCATCTGCTCTCTGCCATCCACTCAGGGGGAGCTGCTGCCTTGTCCATGGCTTGCCAAAAAAATTGGGGGAGGTTTGCAAAATAACCCAGAAAAAGGGTGAAAAAAATAAATGGAAAAGGAGGGAGGAGGAGGGGGAGGGAGAAAAAGGAAAGGAAAAAAGAAGGAAAAAGACGGGAATGTGTTATGGTGATGCGGCAGCTGCGAATTTTCAGATTAAAAAGCAAAAAATAATATATATATATTAAAAAATCTCCTTCCTTTCGCACTAGATGGGGGGAAATTAGGGGAAAAAAAATTAAAAGGGGAAAAAAATTAAAGGGGAAAAAAGGGTTGTTGGTTGTGGAAAGGTCAAACCCCACCGTGCTGCCAGGGAGAGAGGGATCTGGTGCTGCAGAGGCGAGAAAAATCCGCTGCCCAGAGCTCCGGGAGCCGGATTGTCAATGGCTCCGGCCCTGGGCTGCTGACTGGGAAACAAGAGGCAGGAGCTGGTGGTAAAAAATGAGCAGCCAGGGATGTTTAATCATAAAAACTTGTTCTAGGTCCCTTTTCTTTAATGAAATGAGTGGAGCAGCGTTTTAATCTTTCTAATCAAAAGCAGAGCAGGCGAGGGAGACACGTTTGTCGCCCTCGTCCCAGTTCCTTCGAAAGAATCATAATAATAATAATAAAAAAATATAAAAAAATAAAAATCTGGAAGCTATTACTTCTGCTGATCTCATAAAATATTGCTCTTTAATATTTCTTGCTGAAGCATTTGGAGCTTTCTTTTCCTTGCCTTGATTTGTGTCTTCGCTTTTAAAAGCGGGGTCTATTTTTGTCACCGGAGAGGGACAAGCGCGCACCGCGGTTCTATCCGCGGAGAAGAAATCCCTGGAGCAGGGGAAGCTAAAAAAAAAATTAATTA
>NW_010323205.1:0-216 GCF_000700745.2 Antrostomus carolinensis | reverse complement strand
GCAATGAAATGGTTAGAAAACATTTTAGTGAGAGAGAAAGATTTATGGACCAAAAAAAAAAAAAAATTAAATAAAAAAAGAAGAAGGAGAAGAAGAAGAAGAAGGGGGAAATCGGGAAATTATTCCACCTAAGTCATCTCAATTTTAATTTTTTAAAAATTATTATTATTTTTCCTCTCGTCTGCTTCGTTCATCCCGCATTAAATAAAGAATAAA
>NW_010323204.1:331-752 GCF_000700745.2 Antrostomus carolinensis | reverse complement strand
CCCTTGGGAGGCAGCCCTAAAGGGCAAAGAAGCCCAAGAAGGCTGGATGCCCTTCAAGAAGGAAATTGTGGAGGCACAAGAGCAGGCCATCCCCAGGTGCCAAAAAAACAGGCGGTGGGGAAGAAAACTGTCTTGGCTGGGCAGAGACCTTTGGGTGGATCTCAGAAAAAAGAGGAAAGTCTGTGAGCTCTGGAAGAAGGGGCAGCATCTCAGGAGGACTACAGGGATGAAGTGAGGTCTTGCAGAGAGACAATCAGAAGGGCTAAAGCCCAACTAGAGCTTAAATTGGCCAATTGGATAATAAAAAATGTTTCTATAAATATATTGACAACAAGAGAAAAGCCAAGGAGAACCAACACCCTTTACTGGATGCAGAGGGAACAATAGTGACGAGGGATGAGGATAAGGCTGAGGGACTTAA
>NW_010323204.1:0-236 GCF_000700745.2 Antrostomus carolinensis | reverse complement strand
GCCGGAAGCCAGGGACAGGGAGCAGAACAAAGCTTCCATGAGCCAGGAGGAAATGGTTAGAGACCTGCTCAGCCAATCAGACATCCACAAGTCTACGGGGCCAGATGGGGTCCACCCAAAGGTATTGAGGGAGCTAGTGGAGGTGCTCACCAAAACCCTTTCCACCATCTGTCAGCAGTCCTGTCTGACTGGGAAGGTTCCACTTGACTAGAGGTTGGCAAATGTTACACCCATTT
>NW_010323202.1:0-1111 GCF_000700745.2 Antrostomus carolinensis | reverse complement strand
TGTTGGCTCTGCTGTGGGGCTCTGGGCCAGTCCCTCCTCCTCCTTGCCTTTGCCATGCTCCAGCATCACCTTGCCTCCAGTATGGTGGAAACCTGAGCTGGCATCCTCCACACTGCTATGGTCAAGGCAGGGGCAGGTCATGACCAAGCTGCTCAGCTGTGGTCTTTCTCCTTGCTGAACGTCTACCGTTAACTTGGATTTCCAGGCGCGTGTGATCTCCTGCAGACCCTGAGCCCTCCCTCATGCTGTGCTGGGCTGTGTCCTGCAGAGCCTGGGCGTGGGCTGCGGGGCTGTCTGGGCCAGGTGCCTGGCTCTCTGCCTGTGCTGCTGTGGCTGCTGACCGGGTCCCTGGGTCACAGCCACAGCCTCACCCACCACCTCCCTCATGTGCCCCATGGCCAAGCTCAGCCCGGCCGCCGGCAGAGCCCGCCTTCTCCCCTCGCTCTTCGCTGCCATAGGTCAGGAGGGCCGTCAGTCTCCTCCCCTGAGCTGATGCTGCCTCTGATTGGTCCCCTCAGCTGTCACTCTGCCCTGGTTTGAGCCCGCCCTCCCCTGAGGTGATATTTCCTCTGATTGGCTGCCTGGAATTTCCGCTTTAATCTTCCCATCCAATGACGGGTCAGACAGCTTGTCAATCATCCGTGTGCCACTCTCCCTCCAGCCATGATTGGTGGAGCCAGCATGGCCCGCCCCCGTGTGTTACCCAGCTTTCCCAGTTCTAGCCACCCTTTGTTCTGGCCCCAAAGCCTGATTGGTTGGTTGCATATCAATCACATCCCTTGCCCCACCTCCTCAAATGCAATTGGCTGTCCTGGCTCCACTGGCACCCCAGTGACTTCTGGGCAGATGTTGCTAGGCCTCTAGCTCCTCCTCCTCACTCACCATTGGTGGAAGTCTGTAACCCTCCCTTCCCTCTTTCCAGTCTCTGCACTGGGATTGGCTGTGGCTCGCCCCACTCAAAGGTGATTGGTCGTTCTGAGTACCTGTCACAGTATGAACCTCACCTCCGCTTTTCTTGACTCCCCCACTCCCCCCGGGTGTGAGCCAGGTCCTGGGCCGCCCTCCCTCCCTGAGACTTCCCCGCCCTCCCTCAAACTGTCTCCCCCTGTGT
>NW_010323201.1:1076-1969 GCF_000700745.2 Antrostomus carolinensis | reverse complement strand
GACAGCCCTGCCCCTCGCCCACCAGGCTCCCCCAGGAACATCCCCCACACAGGGCATCATTCCCAAAGGACAGGTCCCCAGACACCCCCGAGCTCCCCACAACCCCCAGACCAGCAGCTCCCAGACCCCATCCATGGAGGAGATGTGCAGAAAGGATCACAGGAGGAAGACCTGGGCACGGGGATGTTGCAGCACAGACCCCGACCCTGTGCCCCATGTGAAGTGGCACAAAGAGGGACACAGGGTGTCACAAGCACCCGCTGTCCCCTCCCCGTGCAGCCCCCAACCCACCAGAGTGGGGCACGGCCGTGCTGGAGCCTCTGGGAGCCGCACGCCGAGGAGATGCCTGGGATTTTATTTTAATGGGAAGAAAGCGGGGAGGAGCAGAGGCCAGGAGGAATTGGAAACAGACGGCAGGAAGTGTGTGAGGAGGGCGTAGAGCCCCCAGGAGGCACCGCCAGCCAAGCAGCGTGATGGGGGGAACTGGGACAGGGAACGGGGACAGGCAGGTACCCCATGGGACCCCCTCTATGCCCACGCTTGGCAGGATGAGGACATTGGGACGCAGCCTTGCTGCTGCCCTTGAGCACCCCAATGCCCTCCACGCTGCTCCTCAGCACTGAGCCCATGTGTGGCCATGTCCACCTTCCCCAGCCACCTCACTGTCACCGCTGTGACTCAGGGGTGGCAGCTGGTGGCAGAGATGGCCAGGGCCCTGGCTGATCAGGATACGGAGAGACACATTCCTTCTTCCCATGGTCATCCCAGTGCCACCAGTTGCCCCATCCAGCCCGTGGCCCCACAGGAGGGGACAAGGACAGCAGCCACGTCACCGCATCCCGCGCTTCTCCTGGCGCCAGGCAGCCCCAGGTGGTCCCGGGAGAGGAAGGGCT
>NW_010323201.1:0-591 GCF_000700745.2 Antrostomus carolinensis | reverse complement strand
GATCCCACCACCCATAGAGGCAGCAGCGAGGGCAACCACCCCACTGCTGTGGCAGAGCCTTGGGGATGAGATGGTCCATGGAGGGGTCTGGCCAGGGGAGCCCCCAGTTTATCCCCATTAGCCCAGGGAAGAGACGGAGCAGCCACACTGCTATCTCCACACCCTCAAACCTGGGCAGGCTCCTTCCCAGCTCAGAGAATCCCAGACTGGTTTGGGTTGGAAGGGACCTTAAAGCTCATCCAGTCCCAACCCCCCTGCCATCAGCAGGGACACCTTCCACTAGACCAGGTTGCTCAAAGCCTCATCCAACCTGGCCTTGAACACTTCCAGGGAGGAGCAGCCATAGCTTCTCTGGCCAACCTGGGACACTGTCTCACCACCCTCATTGTAAAAAATTTCCTCCTTTTATCCAGTTTAAATCTCTCCTCTTTTAACTTAAAACCATCACCCCTTGTCCTATCACTACAGCCCCTATTAAGAAGTTTATCCCTGGCCGAACACAGACGAGCAGCTGGCTGGAGCCCCGCTCCCCTGGCCAGGATCTCACAGACCCAGCCGAGCCCGCGTGTGCGCGGCACAGACATTTTCCTC
>NW_010323200.1:0-361 GCF_000700745.2 Antrostomus carolinensis | reverse complement strand
CCAGTACTCCCCAGTCCATCCCAGTTCCCTCCCAGTACATCCCAGTCCCCTCCCAGTACTCCCCAGTTCATCCCAGTTCCCTCCCAGTTCATCCCAGTGACTCCCCATTTCATCCCAGTCCCCTCCCACTGCTCACCAGTTCATCCCAGTTCCCTCTAATAGCATCCCAATGACCTACAGTCCATCCCAGTCCATCCCAGTTCCTCCCAGTCCATCCCAGTCCATCCCAGTTCACTCCCAGTACATCCCAGTCCATCCCAGTATGGTCTCTAGTCCCTCCCAGTCCCTCCCAGTCCCTTCCCAGTCCCTCCCAGTCCCTCCCAGTCCATCCCAGTATGGTCTCTAGCTCCTCCCAGTGCCC
>NW_010323199.1:0-814 GCF_000700745.2 Antrostomus carolinensis | reverse complement strand
GTGACATCATCCCCATGGTGACCTCATCCCCGTGGTGACATCTTCATGGTGACACCTGGGGTGTCATCTCCATGGTGACCTCATGCCCACGGTGACATCATGGTGATTTCATCCCCCTTGGTGACGTCGTCCCCTTGGTGAGCTCATCCCCATGGTGACATCTTCATGGTGACACCTGAGGTGACATCCCCATGGTGATGTCGTGCCCATGGTGACATCATCATCCCCATGGTGACATCATCATCATCATGGTAACGTCATCCCCTTGGTGACATCATCCCCGTGTTGACCTCCTCACAATCGTGGTGACGTCTCCGTGGTGACGCTCATCCCCGTGGTGACATCATCCCCATGGTGACCTCATCATCATGGTGACATCATCATCATCATCATCATCATGGTGACCTGATGCCCACGGTGACATAATCCCCATGGTGACATCTTCATGGTGACAGCATCATCATCATCATGGTGACGTCATCATCATGGTGATGTCATCATCATCACGCCCCATGATGACCTCATCATCATGGTGACATCATCATCACGGTGACGTCGTCCCCATGATGACATCATCCCCGTGGTGACCTCATCATCATGGTGACATCATCATCATCATGGTGACGTCATCCCCATGATGACATCATCCCCGTGGTGACCTCATCATCACGGTGACATCATCATCACGGTGACATCATCACCATCATCGTCATCACGGTGACGTCATCCCCATGGTGACGTCATCCCCATGGTGGCCTCATCATCATGGTGACCTCATCCCCATGGTGACCTCATCCCCACGGTGACATCATCA
>NW_010323198.1:7610-11673 GCF_000700745.2 Antrostomus carolinensis | reverse complement strand
TGAGCACCTCAGCCTTCTCAGTGTCCTGGGTATCGTCCAGTCCAACTCATGAACTCATTTAGTAGCTATCTGAGACTACATAGTTACTCTCAGCAATAAGGTGGTATTGGTTATGTTCCCAATCTGTCATTTAAGAAATTACGGATTTTACTGACAGAAATGTAGGTGCCTAGAGACTTACGGTCCTGACAGGGTCAGCTAGAAGCAGAGACAAGATTTTAAGTATTTAAATTATTGTTTGTCATCCCCATATGCACATAGGATGTCCTAGAGATACTACTACTTCCAGCTTTTTGAACAACATGAATCTTATGGGGAAGTCCAACAACTGCAAAGAGGACATCCTGGACTCATTTAGCCTTGTTTCCTCTCCAACATGTAAATGGAGGCATACATGTAGCACAGTGCCATTAATAATTAAAAATTATATAAATAACTATGTCATTCTTGAATGACATAAGGAATGATTTGACCTACTATCTACAAAATACTCACCATGGAATTTGGCATAGCATGTTTACCAAATAAGATAAATAAATAGGGTTTTACCTAGTGGCCTGAGAAATAAAGTTCACAATGGGCTGATCTGTTGTAGAAACACAAATACGCTTCTAGGAGACAAGAGTGTGACACCTATGAGATTACTAACTAAGGTTGTGTGCAAGACTGGGAAGAGATTAGACAAAATAATATGAAGACCAACACTGAAGGGAATGGAAAATCATGTATTTTAAGTAAGGAAGCACCACAAGGAAAAATGAAACGTCAACATAAAACAATGAAAAAAAATGGGCAGCATTAAAAAAAAAAACAAAAAACAAGAACACAGAAAACAGAAAAAACTGTAGAAAAGAAGAAGAGCTATCAAGGTCATCAGCTGACAAAAGAAGTCTCTGAAAAGCATTTTCATGTATTTGTACACTGGAAAGGAACAGTCTTCTGTTCATTTACGTGCACTAGTTTTTTTCTGATTGCAAAGCGCTACAAAATGCTTCTGCACAATATATTCCTTATTTTATAAAGCTCTCATAGAAACTACACACACACTTAATATGTATATAAACATATTTTATAATAAGATAACTAATTTCCTAACTTCACACTGCAAATGAAAATTATCTGGCTTTCACTAATGAAGAGGAGAATGATTCAGGTTAATGAGAACATTTGTCTGATTAGCCTTCTCCACAGCCAGTGACTTGTAATGGTCCATCAGTCAGCCATGCCTAGGTAGTGTTGCCAAATGTATTCAATCTGTGCCCAGACATGTATTTATAGAAACAATCATAGGCCACTAAATAAAATCTGGAACCACGTGTTAGTCAGTGAGCATCAGGAAAACCATGCTTAGAGCATTTGAACACCTAAAGGTGAGCTCTGCTTGTTCAAATTATTAGAGTTTACCATCGTGCTGGTATTATACACCCAGGTTAGAACTGAATCATATGACTGAAAAGGGTCACAAGCAAAAGAAAAAAATCCCCAGAGATTTTGAGTGGTTAAAGAAAATGATTCTGCATAGTAGTGACTGAAAGGTAATAGTTCTTTGCAATTGGGAAATTACATTTCTGTATGTAAAATTAGTTGTTGGTCTTAATCCAGTTAGCAGCAGTGAGAAGGTAGCTGTATTATTAAACTTTATTGTGCTCTGATGGAACAAGGGCTGGAGCTTGAGAAGGCAAAATGAGAACATAAGCTAGGCTTCATTCCCTCTATTAATGGTGTGGTTCAATTGTCCCTATAGAACAGTGTGGGAAAACCTTCCTTTTCCACTGCCTTTCCAGTATCTCTTACAGAGATAAATAATGTCCTTTTTCTGAAGAAAACTTCACACTTGAAGTTCCAGAGAAACTTAAGGAAAAACTTCTTTATGGTGAGGGTGTTGGAGCACTGGAATAAGCTGCCCAGAGAGGCTGTGGAGTCTCCATCTCTGGAGATGTTCAAAACCTGCCTGTACGCTTTCCTGTGCAACCTGGTATAGGGAACCTGCTTTGACAGAGAGGTTGAACTAGATTATGATCTCCTGAGGTCCCTTCCAACCCCTACAATTCTGCGAAGTAAATACCTGAAATGCCATTAACTCTTCTTTAAAAAATAAAAACACAAACATGATGTGCAGGTGGAATCCAGGTGCTGCTCTGAAGTCTTTCAGGTACTCAAAAGGGTCATGTTGAGAAAAGACATATGAAACCATTTCAGATATTTGTTGCAACATTTGAGGCCATATATCAGGCACTAGCTGCCAGAAGTTAAGAACTGTTCCTGTGGGCAGGTTACTACATAACTTTTTCATGGGATTTGTTGAACCTTTATTTGAAACATATGGTATTGGCCATTGTGCAAGAAATGGTAATGTACTCCTCAGACTAGTGGTTTGTCAAGATATGGCAATTCTTCTGTTCCTGTGGTACTTAACAGAACAAGGACAACAATTTTTTTGCCAGTGATTTATTGGAAAACTGTTGATTTTTCTCTTTATGAACTGTCACAGATAAAGGTCCAAAATTTCAAATATGGCTATTATTCCAAATTAGCTGTGATTCCCTCTATGAAAACCTTCCATAGATCAGAGGGTTCATTAAGATAAAAGATTTGAGAGTGTGGACTGAATTAGTAGGCTATACGTTGTTTCAGGCTTCAGAGTGGCTCATATCTGCAAATAAATATCAAAGCACAAATTGAAAACATTGAATATTACAAATGAATACCTGATTAAAACCTAACTTTTGAAACAAAGAACATAAACAATGCCTTTTGTGCACACTTGGGATGCAAAGTTGCAAAAGATCAACTGCTCATAAAACCATACTGTGGTATGTGTTGAATTTCAAGTGCCAGATGTGTTGATTTCAAGTGTCTCAAGAGCTATTTTGCCAAATTCTGTCTTTTCCACAAGCCAAGCCAAAGGACAGACTCTGCCTCTCACCCTTCATCACCATGCTCTCTAAGGGCAGATTTTATTCTTTGGTGTAAGGGATACACCCATCTCATTTACAGCCCCACTGGTCCATCAGCTATAGCGTGGGAAGCATCTGGACAGCAACTTGGTTCTTCAGCACCACTTTCTTATTTATGTTTTGCTAATTGTGTTATTGACCTTCCTCTGAGGAAGTTCATCTCTTGCAAGAACAGTATTAACTCAATTAATTTAAAAATTGAAGGTGTTTCTTCTTTTTTTTTTTTTTTTATTTTATTTTATTTTAGCAGAGAACACTCTAAAAATGGCATAGGAAGGATAGCAGAGCACAAATACCTGTGCTGCCTATATTCGGCCATCTCAGACTAGTGGAAATTATTCTCTTTCTCATTCCTGAAAGTATAGATTGTGAGCAGAAACAGGTGAACTACCTCTTTGCCATAATCATCAGGAAATATATGCCTAATAAAAATAAATGCTTCACTTAATCTAATTGGCTATGAACAGAATATTGTTCTTCTTTTACAAAAAAAAAGAAAGAAAAATATTTGATTGATATAAACAACAACATACAGGATAAAGCACTAGGAGGCCAGTAAAGAGTAAGTTCTAGTAAGTGAAAAGCAAAATCATAAGGAGGCAGGTCACAAGAGCATTTTGAGAGAAAACTGGCTAAAGGAATTAAAAAAAAATAGTCAAACCGTTCTCAAACATGCTGTGAGCTGACAGCTCAATCAATAAGGCCCATGGGGCTCCCAGAAAGAGAAAACCAAGTAGACTGGGTAACCACAAAAGAGGATTTCAGGGAGATTCCCATTGCATGGTGAGAAAAAAATAGGAACAGCTCAAATGTAGTACAGGAAGATTTAGAACAGATTAATAAAATAGGTAGTAATGAATCAGCAGGACTGTACCATATTTCCCCACAACTGTAAAAGAACTGATAACTGCAGTGCACAACCCACCACTTAAAAGGTGCTAAGGGAATAAAAAGGCATTAAAAAAGGTCCAGAGATCTACAGACCTCCAATTCTGACTTGGGGATACTGACCTGGGAAACTTAAGATAAAGTGTAGAATTAAGAGACACTAGGCAAACATGATACAACAGGAAAAAAATACTATGACTTCTGCAGGGAGAAAATCT
>NW_010323198.1:0-7581 GCF_000700745.2 Antrostomus carolinensis | reverse complement strand
GTGAGAGCACAGATTGTGGTGGTGCTGTCAATGCAGCATACTTGTGTTTCCAAAAAGGTTTTGACAAGGCCCCTCCCAAAAGGTTCTTAAATAAACAAAGCTCTTGTAGTCAAAAATAAAGGGTAGGAACAAAAGGTCATTTTTTTAAAAAAAGGGAGATTTCCAGAGGAGTCCCACCAGTTGGGGGACTCTGTGTTCCATTTACCCATAAATCATCTAAGAAAAGTTAATTGCAGCATGGCAGGATTTGTTGATGATACAAAATAGTTTAGGGCAATATAAACAAAGCTGACCACAATGTGACAGACACAGCTCACAACAGGACACACATGGGATTGATCTTACCTGGATATCTACAGCATAGCTGTTAGAGAAAACAAGAGACACCTGAGGCTTCTTTCGTACTCAGTGGAGAGAAATGGGCACTGATCTGTTTGAGAGATATATATTAGAATTGGAGGAATCACAACCTTAGCAATGCCTCTTTCTCTCTGCTGCCTATAATGGGAGCACACCTTGGCTGGCTCAGGTGCTGTTCATCTACATTTAGTCTGATGAACATGCTCTGAGTATGCAGGCAGTAAAATAACAGACAAAATTCAATGTCAATAAATGTAAAGTAATGAATAAGGAGGGAAACAACTTTAACTAGACACATATAATTTAATGGATTTTAAATTGGCTATTACCGTTCAGAAAAGAGAACTAGGAGTCACTTCTGGTAGGTCTGTGGAAAGCTCTTGGTTCACGGTTAACAGCGATCGGAAAGACACATGGCTTTGTTAAGTGTTGGGGATATGTGGACTCCAAGTGCACAATAGCACAAGTACAATTTAGGACAGGTCAGGTGAGAGCTTTAGTAACCACAGTCACAGGGAGAGAACATTTGGACCGCATCTCCCCCGTTTGGTCCCCTGTGCTCTGCCAAGTGATTGCAGAGACCCAGCCTACAGCTTGTGTCTGTACACAGGAAAGGAACAAAGATCAAACCAGAAATGAAATGGCGGCACTGTGTAGATGATGTGAATTTACCCTGTCCTACTGGTGACGGTTCGGGTCCCATCGTTTCAAAAATCATTCTAGCAATGGTACAGGTGTAGGAGAAAGACAAGGGCTAAAGTCCAAAGGTTGAAATACCTTCTGAAATGGGAAAAATTGAACCAGTAGGACTTGCAATATGGAAAAGAGATATTTAAGGTCAATAAAATCATGCAGAGTTTGGAGAAGTGAAGAGGTAATCATTCTTGCTAGAAAGAGGCACAAGCTCATTTTTTTAAATGGACTGTCTAGTACTTCTCCCAGAGCAGGAGGGACAGTGGTGGTGGGCCAGCAGTGGTGGTGGCACTGGCTGCAGTGGCTCTGCTTCCTTGGTGTGCCCAGCCCCTCCACAGGGACACAGAGCACAACGTCTCTGCATCTTTTCTTTGTCTTTTTAGTCTCTCTGTTGTTCAAAAACTCATGCTGGGTGATCTAAACCTTTGTGGTTAACAGCTTATTTAATAAAATATTGATTTTTTTTTTCCTCATGCTTTAGGAAATAGGATCTTTGAGCACTTTGATGAAGTACCATAGTTTCCTCAAACTCTTTTCAAGGTCTAACTGGAAGTCTAAATCCTAAATGGAATGTTTCCTATTAAATTATATCCACATTTCCTACAAGTCCTATAAAAATGACGTATGCCCACCAAGATCGCCGATGAAGGAGAACACCACAACTTTTCCGATTTTTCCAGCAGTAGAGGTCCATCTACAGCTACACATGGAAAAATGGATGAGTGTGGTTTTGAGAGGAAAATATCCTCACCAAAAAACAGAAGAGTGAAGCAATAAAATCTGTAATAGTTACTTGCTAAGTAAAACTTAGCAAAGTGGAAAATAAATAGTACGTATCTTGAAGGAAAAAAAAAGTAGCATGTGTAATTTGGATAGTATAAAGCAAGTGCAAGTAGATAATACGTAAAAGAATGTACATTATTTACTTCTAATTAATGATTTATAAACTTAGTATTAGAGATTAAGATGTACTATGAACTAAGGTATATAAATTTTATTTATCTCTTTAAAAAATTGAAAAGAGAAACCATCAATATCTTTTAATCATAAATGAAAATAAGAGTATCTGTAGAGTTCTGAAATAGGATTTAACTGAATTAACCTGATATTATAACACAAATATGGAATACAGACAGCTATAGAGAAAATTTTTCAAATACCCATAGTATTTCTATTAGTCTTCATCATAATGTAGTTAAAATAGAATCATACTAAAGAGTAACAGTACATTTTGTTGATGATACATAGGAATTGTAACTCCAAACTGATAAAATCTGAAATAAAGTATCATAATCTGAAATACTGTCTATGGAAAGTACATTTTAAATATCTGTCAGTTTCTTTCACTGGTAAGTTTGTAATTTAATGGTTAACATTAAAATTTATTTTAAATCTAATTCTACTTTTTTTCCTCATGAGAGTTCTCAGGAGTAAATAGGAATTTGGTTTTTTTCCTGAAAACTTCTGTTTAAATTTGAGATAATGTGAGTTGGTTGCACATAACTGAAATAATTTAAAAGTGTAGTCTACACACTAATGCCAGCTTAAATCAGTTGAGGATCTAGTCAGAAATACTGTCCAGATCACTCTCAGCAACCTTACACAGATTGCATGTCTGCATGTTTTCAGAATACTCTGTCAGAGATTATGCTGGAGAGAGTCATAGGTAAATGCTATTATCTCCTGTATGTTATCTGCACTGGCAAAACTAATGCTTTATGTTTTTCTCTTTTTAGCTTTACACAATTAAGGCTTGCAGCCATTAGCAGAGAAGTCCAGAGAGATAAGAGGAAAAGGCCTAGCGCATTACAGTACTAAAGAAAACTAAAATAATGTGCTAAATGGTTAAACCAAAAGAAAGTGAATCTTCAAAATATTGATACTACTTCCAAAGGAAATGTCCATCAACTTTGTTAAGTACCTTCAGGTTACTCCTTTTACTGTGATGTTAAAATAGTTAGAAAAAGTACCACCCATCTGCTGGTGTGCTACAGCAATGGAGCTGCTGGAAAACAAAAGGCTTTATTTGTGGAAGAGGAAACATGAGTGTTGATTTACTTTACTACACTACATGGAAAAAAGGTGAAACAGTGAGTGTATGACTCTGAACTGAAAATGTACACAGCCTGAACAGAGGCTGTATCTGAGGAAGTTGCCCATTAGTTCTCTCTATCCACAAGCTAAAAACATGCGTCTGACAGCCAGGGCTTATGCTCAGACTAAAAACTGAGAAATAAGTTAGACAGACATGAAATGCGACAGACTTCAGGAAACTTCTCTAGGTCTTCCGAAGCCTAGACTAAAACCGAACATCAGCAAGGAAAGAATCAATAGCCTTGCCTTGTTTTTCTTTCCTCTTTTAATCTCGATCTACGTTATTGACCACCCTAAGGAAAAGACAAGACATTGTCCTGTCCCATCTATATTTAGAATGGTGTCTTTGGTTGGTGGTTTGGTTTTTTTTTTTTACGGGAAAGAGGATGAGAGGCAGAAGAAGGAGTTTGTTTTGTAAGGACAACACAAGTGGCTCTGAACCGAATGACCAGAAGAGTTATCCCCAAAGTAAGTCCTCCCCTGAGAATTAAAATTATTAGTGGGCATACCTTGCTAATAAAAGGGTAAAATGCACATTGACCAGCTCCATAAAGAAAAAACACATCAGTGCAGGGAGTTGTGGGAGGAGTTGGCCCATGACATGCTGCTTCTGCACCCCTGTCATCTGCTGTGTTGTGAAACACTACCTTCACAGCAAGAAACTATTTTCTAGCACTGATTTATATGACTGTTGCTCCCAAGGTCTCTAAAGCCAAGGCAAAAATGCCCCAAAACCCACTGATTGCACCAAGGGTAATATTTTAAGACCACCTTATGGTCTGCAGGGGCCCTGGCACAGAGGAGGAGTTGTGTCCTGATGCTGGCATGGCAAAAGTGTTGCTCCCTGCCCCACATCACGTGTGGAGGCAAAGGGTGGTGTCACGAAAGGCACAAACTCAGCTCCTGAGGGTGTCAGGCAGTCAGTCAGGTCAGTGAGCAGGGCACTGCTCTAGTAGCATACCCACAGCCCAGGGGGCAAACGCCAGCACACACTGTGCACTGGGGCTAAATACCCCAGGGTCCCTGTCCTGCTTCTTCCTGACAATCTCCTGTTCCTCCTCCAAATCCTCCCACCTGAACTCCTGAGTGGCAAGGATGACCTCCACAGGACAGTCGCCTTGACACAGGATGTGGGGAGCCCTCGGCACCTCTGCATACATAAAACTTAAAAGACCTTGGTGAAGGCCATTCCTGACATATTTCTCCCACTCCCATTTCCAAATACAGTACCAGAGTCCCTCCTGTCTTTCCCGCTTGTGAAATATAGCTGTTGTAAAATGCTAGCTAACCACATTTAGCAAACGGAGATAATCAAATAAAAATGAAACTATACTTACTAAAGAAACACAGTTTCCAAAACACAGACTTTGGCTAGAGACTGTGTTTTGCTTAAGAGTCTGCCAGGAGATCTGTGGACTGTTTTGTAAACAGTTCTCAAACTGGTGTTTGTGGGAGACACACATGGGAAGGGGATAAGAGACAGATGGACATATGAAATATATCCCGAGGGAAGTTCATCAGGAAAGAAAATGCTCAAGAGCTGCTTTGATGAGAACTGTGTAGAGTGGAAAAAAGGTGAACGGGGAATGGTTGTTCATTGTTTCCCATTGTTTCCTCTTACACAGGAGCTAGGGGACGGCCTTCACTGCATGTTTAAGACAAACAAAATGAAGCATTTTTCCACCATAACATACGATTTAATTGTGTGATTTTTTGTTAACAAAGTTGTAAATGAGCTCTAAAGGAAATTAGATTAATTTGTAAAGAAGGGGATCGCCAGGACTGTTTAACAGCATAGTTTTAGGTGCAATCTGCAGCCCCAACAGTCCAAACCCAGTGACTGCTGAAGATGAGATGGTGTCCTGGGGTACCAGATGGGATTCTACACAAGAGCACCCTTTATTTGTATTCTTTCTAATGCTCAAACCCCAGGCATTCTATATTGATCACTGTTAGATTCAGCATTATGTGACAGAGATGTAATTTGATCTAACTGGTTGTTCTCACATTTCAGAAGACAATCCATGGATCTTCTGGGGTTCCTTCTGGCCTTTCAATAGCTGAAAATCTCGTGCAGTAAACCAGAGATTAAAATGGTCCGTTCTTCTACTCTATTCCTTTCACATAAAACAAAAATTTTTGCTTTTCTTTCTTCCCCTAATACATAAAATAGGCTTGTGACCAAACTCAGAAATGGCTTGAAATACAGAGGATGGTCTATTGAGTGCTAACTTGTAAATTTTGCTCATATTTTTATAATTTCAATCCCTATTTTAAATGTTTTGCTTTGGATAAGGGAGAACTTCTTGATAAAGGTACTGGGTGGACCAAGCATGGTGATGCTCCCCAGCACCTGCTAGTCACTGACAAGGAAGAGCTGGCTAGGGACACAATAGTCGGTGGTATCCATGGTTGTAGTGACTGCTCAATAGTGGGGTTCGAGATCCCGTGGGGAAAGAGGAAGGAGTGCAGCACAGCACAGGCCCTGAACTCTAGGTGAGCAGACTGCTGCTTGTTCAAGGAATTGGTAGTTTTGATCCTATGGAGGAGCTCTGAAAGTTGCTCAGAAGAGTTGGAAAGCTTTTAAGCACAGCATCCTCCAGGCACAGGCAGGGGGCACCTTGATATTCAGGAAGACAGGTGAGTGAATTACCCTGTGAGCCTATAATACTGCGACAGTAGTGGCAATACTTCCTTTCACTCAGGGATATAGATTTAATTATTTTTTCTATCCTGGTGATTTTAGATTAATTTCTTTAGTTTTTCAAAGAAATACATTTGGATGTGTGCTTTTGTGTGAATGATGATTACTTTCACTGTCCTAACTGTTGAGCTATTAAACTTGAATTCCTGCTATGTAGCACTGCCAGTATCGAATTTAATTGCTTCTTCCAGTTACAGCAGTGTTCCCTGTTCCTGGAGTCTTCTGCTAAGGCAGGAGATGCTGTCCTCTGCTTTTGTAAGACAAGGCGGAGATCCAGCAATTCAGGCTGACGGACCAGTGCTGAGTGCAGCTCTGGCACCATGAACCTCCAGCTTCTCAGCTGCCTCATGTCCCCATCCTGTGGGGAGACAGTTACAACATATAGTCAGGCACTATGAACTGCAAACACACAGGAGGATTTTGGGGACAGCAGGAGTTCTTGCTAGTACAAAAAGAGTGTGTGTGTGTGTTTGTTCTCAGCTGTGGTGAGGGCCCTGAGCCCCGTGCAGGGGAAGGGTGCTTCTCTGGATGAGACCTGTCCCTGCTCAGGCTCGAGAGCTGCATACCATCTTTAAATGGCAAACCTCACCCTGGAAAGAAATGCATACATGAGCCTACTGTCTCAAATTGCCTACACAAGTTTTTCTCGAACAGGGAAACATGTAAGCCTTAGGTTATTTACAGGGTGGGAGTAAATTATTTCTGTCAAATTGCTCAGACAATTTTATCTTTTTGAATTATATGGAAATAAGAGCAATTAGCTTTTAGACTATTGTTCCTTTCATATATTTCAGCTGCCCATTTCCCATTCTTTTTAAGAGGGCAACTAACAGTAGCTTTTTGCTCAGACAGCTTTGAAGAACTGGAATTCACAGAATACAAAATTGTATTATTTTCTCTTTACTTTTTCCCCCACTCCTCAGAAGATTGTGCAGCACACATTTCAGACTGTACATGTTTTGTTTCTTTCCTTTCATACTTTTAGAGCTGTATGCATGGGATTAGTTTCTAAAACATATAATTATTTAGCAAGCAGATGATAGGCCCTTGCATCACAGATGAAGGTTGTTGGCATTGTTCTTTGCATTCTTGAGATTTGTGATTAGGGACAATTCCAATTATGTTTTCCTGTTGCACTAAACAACCTGTTAAAGCTGACATCAAATACATGCAAGTTTACATCTTCTTGCATAAGAAATGAGTTGCAAGAATCCACAAATTTCCTGGTAATTCAGTGTATCAAAACCTAATGTTTGCTGTGAAATTATATGTAAAATCTTAACTGTGTTTTAGGATTTTTTTTTTTTTTTTTAATAACGGTTTGGGACCTCCTAGCAAAAGAGGAAACCTCAGAAGCACAAACTAGATGTAAGATGAGATGTTTTCTCCCTGTAGAAGCCCTGAGCTGGCATCACAGGCTGGTGCCAGGCAGTGCCCAGCTCCGAGCAGTGCTCGAGCCTCAGGCTCAGTGCTGCAGGGAAATGCAGCCTTACAGCTTCCACATCCCAGGTAGTAACTTTGCCCAGCCACCTTTTGCATGGACCTCTTGTCTTGGCAGGTGAAAGTTCAAGGATCCCTATTCCGTTCTTTCACGCACAGCACAAATGTACTTTTTGACTCTGGACATCTTGGAGCTGCAACCCCACGCTCCAATCCATCACAGACCTACACCCTCACAGTTCTGCCCTTCTCCACTGTGCCACGTAGTGTTTGACAGAAACACTTCCAGG
>NW_010323197.1:0-535 GCF_000700745.2 Antrostomus carolinensis | reverse complement strand
TCACCATGTTCCCTGAGATCAATGTCCTCTGTCTGCACAGGTCCCTCCAGCATTCAAGGACACATCTTCTGCCTGTACTGACATCATCCTCCTCAGGAAATCTTTGGACCTGACATCCTAGTACTTCAAAAGAACCTCCGTGGTCCAATGGTCATGTCAGAAATGAGGAAATGAAATGACAGTGTTGATGGAAACTCTGTCACTACCTGTGCCATTAGGGAGGATGTTTTGCTTTGGAGGTGAGTCTGTTGGAAAATTACTGCCCGTGTGCAGTCACTGTGGGCCTGGGGCAGTGCAGGAGCAGTATAAAAGCGAGCTGTTCTCCTCACTCTCTCATCCTCTCCTCTTGCCTCCATCTCCTTGGGATCCAGGTGAGTTTGGAGCACTTTCTTGTCTTCCTCCACCTCTTCCTTACCCTCTTCTACCACCTCCTCTGGGATTTCTCAGCCCTTACCCATCTCTTTTCCCTTTGCTGACTCCTGAGGCTGCTTGCTATGAGGGAGAGAAGGGAGCAGAAGGTGTGGCATGGAGAGAG
>NW_010323196.1:13281-34172 GCF_000700745.2 Antrostomus carolinensis | reverse complement strand
ATGATCATTTGAGGTCCCTTCCAGTCCCTAACATTCTTCAATTCCGTGACCAAGAGACACGAACTGCCTGAGGAGCCCCTCTGTATAGCAAACACCTACAATGGGTGCTAAGGACCAGTACTGCAGAGGTCTTTGAAGGCTTCTTGAACAGGTGCTTCAGAGGGTGAAGATGATTATAGGAACACCTCAACTAGGCTGTTATGTCTTTGTTCACTGTAGCTTTTCAGGGAGGCTGGATTGCTCAACAGTAGGAAATGAAATAATCAGATCATAAAGGCTGTTGCCAGACCTCTGTTAACAAAGAGTGAACAGCATTTTGCCTCGTCACAGGAGAAAGTGGTGATTTCTCAGTTGCTGTGGCTACAGGCAGGAATCCAAAAAAGATTAACAAAACCCTGTTAGTGGATAATCCCTGGAAAGGTACTCTAACAGAAGACTTTTCCCTCTTCTGTCAGCGTCACCCAGTCTTACCTAGCTTTGTGCTTTGAGAGCTAAACCTTGAGAAGGTGCTAATTTCAGCTAGACAACTGGCCAGTTTCATACAAGCTTGCTGTAAAGGAGATGTACATCTCTGTCTCACCTGCTCATCTTCACATCTGCTGCTGCCAGTGCCACCTCAGGAAACGGCAATGCCAGCTCAGGGCTTCATTTCTCATCAGATAAATATATCTGAATGATCTAATTCGCCTCAGCCCATCTATCTCCATTTTCCTAAAGGATCATACCATCTGTTCCTCAGCTTGATGCTAGCTAGCCAGGGGCAGATAAGAAGATTTTCTCTGGAACGTGCTACTGATTGCTCCTGGGAGACTAAGTCAGGGATTCCTGGGAGACTTCTGTAAACTATGCTCTACTGCGGTAGTGTAAAACTGGATACTGCATCTCATCTGTCCTGTGATCTTCACAATGGTACTGTGTGAGATGGTAAAAAGAAAAGGATTTGCAACATTTCCACAGCTATTTCGCTCTCAACAGCCGATCTGTCTTATCTGGTGGGTCCCAATCGCCAGCAGCATCACTTTCTGAGCTCAAAACCAGCTAACTCTGTTACGTATGCTCCTTCACCACTCTCTGCCAGGTATGGACAGGTCTGGCGTAAACTTGAGCAGCCAGCCTCTGGAAAAAACCTTCAGTCAGAGTAAGGTGGAGAGAGAGGGCAGAAGGAAAAAATAATTTTTATTTTAGGGACAGTGTGTACATTAAGGAATTTCATGATCTGTGAGCAGGTGACTAAGCTGACGACCCAGGAAGTTGCTTCCAGACAGCTGTAGTGCATACATGTTTTTGGTGAAGGAAAATGAACCAACTGTTAGCCTTAGATAAATCCAGTCTGATCTAAACAGGATGCTTGAACTTTGCTGCATGATTGGCAGAATATTTTATTAAGATGCTGCACATGGGCTTTAAAATATTGAATTCTCACCTTTTTATGGCATTATCCAAAAAATTATAATGTGTCTCTGATAAGTAAATCTCTGCTTAAGGACAGTAGATTCAAGGTTAGTCACAAATTATTTTCTTATCAAAAAATTTATACAGCTGCTGAGCTTCAATGTTGAATGAAGTGCATGGGTGTCATGATTAACATAATTATATGCCAATCAATTTCTTCTTATCCCCTGTTCTATTTGTTATGACTAAACTTTAATACTACCTGTGGGACTGGCAGGGGGGTCATGTCCACTCTTGCACAGGAGAATTTGTGTTATGCAGAACTGAGCCCATCAGGGATCCTGTGGGATCTTTCTCTCATCCCAGTTACCTCTGGCTCTGTGAATCGGTGTGACTGCTTAGATTGCTTGATGGCAGAAAGGTCAAGAATATATGGAGCCTTGTGGGAGTCAAGGCAGCCCTGCAACGTTTCCTAGCCTGGCTCTGACAATGCAGCACTTTACTGTGTGCTCATGCATAAGCCCTGCCCTAGACACTAATGAACTGAAAGCTTGTGATTACTATAGTGCATGTTTTAACCTAGATCTGTCTAATTCAAGCAGGTGGTTAGATAACTTACCATTTAACCCTGCCTTTGCCCTTTGGTGGAGTATAGCCAGGGGCTAGATACACTGGATGTTATTTGAAGCTGGCTTTCGAATGTCCTGAGTTTAACTAAAGGCAACCTCATCAGCCTTATTCTGGTAAGTGTAGTCCACAAGAGAGACAAGCTTCCCTTGAAGTTTCCATCCTCTCTGTTCTCAGGGAAGGATCTGACAAAAATTCTTAAGGATCTATATACCAGTGGGAAAGTATTTATCATCATTTTACTCTCTGTTATTAATTTTTACCCATTGCCATGGAAGTATTCATAATCCTCAGCAACCAATGTTTTCGTGGGCGATGGTGATGTACTGTGAAGGGTATTTGTTTATGTTTCTGATAGCCTTTAGAAGCCTATGCCTGAGCATTTTTAAGAACTCAAGGGCAATTTTTATTTAGTCTACAATTTGCTACAGTAGTGCAGAAGAAAAGAGCTTTTGCACTGCAGTAAAACATGACACCATTTTGTGGCTTTACATGTGTTTCTCAAAGGATGTGTGGATGAAAATTCCAGCAAGGAGTGACAGTATGTGGGTGAATGTTGATCAAGTAGGTGAATATTTGTAATAAATTTACACTTACCACACTAATTGTAAGCATCCTTTCAGTATGTTGTAAGGAAACGTTTTCAGAAACTTTGGCAATTAATTTAAATGTGATTTGAATACAGTTAAGTAGATTCTACTGGTTTTGGTAACAAAATGCAGGTGATATGCACAAAAAAAGATGTAGTGAAATCTTACAGCTTGCTGACACTAGAGATTTCACATACTCATGCCTTATCCTGAATTTTAATGTTTCCTGCTCTGGGAAGCCTCCGAAAAATGTATCAGAGAGTATTTTGATAACCCAAGTGCATTTATACATAATGATGAGACAAATGCCCATGCCTAAAATGTCTGTAGAGCTTTCCATAGTGGAAGTCTGTTCAAAAGTGACATCAGTATAAGTTTTTACTAAAATATCAAGGCCTGCTGTCTAAAACTGGTAGCAAGTTCTGAGTCTGAAAAAAACCCTAACCAAAAAATAACGAAAAGCTGCTTTCTGTTCCCTGTTAGCACTGAGGACCTTAGCACTGCTCATATAGTATATAAATAAACCACTGTGATCAACACCTGAGAGCTTATAAATGTCTGAAATGTATGGTGACAATTTGCAGAAGTTCTGCATTGCTCCCTCATGCCCACTTAGATACTATTTGGATAATCTGGAACCTGTTAGGCAATACCGTATGCCATTGTTTGCTGTCTCCTCTAGGCTTGCACAGTGCAATAATAAACACTGCAAGGAATGCTTCAGCTTGTACAGGGGAGCAGCAGAGGCGTGCAGCTCTCCTTTGCTTTTTGCGATGCAAACGCGCCTGATAAAGTGAGTCGCAATTGAACTGCCTTAGCCTCCTGGTAAAACCATGCCTCCTTTCAGCTACCAGTCTTACATCTTAGCAGTTCACTGTTTTCCCCCAGATATGCAATATCTTTCATTCCATGTGTCTGAGTGTTTGCGTTACTCTAGTTTTATCACTTGGGGTCTGTTTGCTACCGGAAACTGGGTTTAGAAAACTGTATACATTGGGCTCAATTCACCTCAACTATAACACTAGGGATCCAAGAATATTTGGTGGCCAAATTGTACTGAAGCTGTTGGCGCTGAGCGGGTGGAAATTCCACAGAGGTCTCTGGACTTCATTCAGAACTGACCTGAATGATTGTTACTCATCAGGTGTAACTGATCATTAAAAGGCTTTGAAGTGTTTCCAAGCTGTTCCCCAATTTATCACACAGTTTGGGTAAAAAAAAAAAAAATAAAAATAAAAAAATCAAGTTCCAGTTGAAGAAAAGGAACAGTAAAAAGAGAAAAGGTCCTGTTCACCTTCTACCCTCTTCTCTTTTTGCTTCTTTCCTGCTCTTCTCCCCTTCTGTGCTATTCCCCATCCATACTCCCTTCACATATCTGTCCCGTCACTAATTCCTACACTGTCTAAAATGCTTTCGAATCCTATTTCAGTTCTCGTGTTCAATAGATGTCAGTCCTGTTGATTTATGTCAGGGCTGAATTTTGTCCCCATGGCATACCATATTGCTTCTGCCTGCACATGGAATGCCAAATCGGCGTACAAGAATACTACTTTGTAACTACTTTATTACTCATTTACACTTGGTATGCAATGTATACCCTTGTTCATGTCACTACTGAGTCTGGACTGTTATGTAAATTTGATCATGAACAAAACTGGCTGGTTTGGAGGACTGGCAGTGGATACAGCACCAATCCCTCTTAAATTATCAGCTCAAATTCCAATCAAATCATTAAAACCAACCAAACAAAACTTCTTTCCATGCCATTCTGTTTTAAAAATGAGGTTGGTCTCCTCCCAGTTCCCTGTAAACGTGTGTCAGCACCAGACTTGACTCTAGGTAGCACACTTGCCGGCTATGAAAGCTCCTGAGCCAAGGATTTAAGCAGGAAGGGAGACTGAGCTCTTTGTCCTGGCCTCAGGTCACAGCAGGTTGATGAACAAGCAAGTCCTACTTCTGCCTCAACTATTTTCTGGGTCTAGCAGTCTGGCACTTGCCACAAACATGCTATTTTCATAAAAAAGATTTAACTCTAGTCTCAGCATACAACACAGCTATTTTCTCTCTTTTTTTAGGGGAGTTTTAGAATTAATAGGACTTTGATCTGAGTAGGGATTACAGGATTTTGACCCCTCTGGGATCTTTGTCCTAGATTTCAGCCTTGGCAGGTGGAGCGTTCTGTAACCAGTTGACATTTTAGTGGCTAGTTTGTGAGTCAAATATCTTGGTTTATGTTTTCCTTTTTGGTTTGGATGTGTTTATATGGGTTTCTGAAGTATTTGGGAAATTTGCATGAGATTTGCGGTGCCACTGCACCTTCCTTGAGCCAATGAAGTTGCTTTCCTCATTGAGAAATCTCACTTCAAAAGAAGTTGTGATGTTTTTTAAATTACAGTTTCAGATGGCTTTTATTTCCAAATGTCTGCATCACTCAGAAAATCCAAGTTTATCCGGGTTTGTGGTACTTCTGATTTATTTTTCCTACTTAGAAGGCTCTTTTTTTTCTACATGTGTCCACTTTCTTCACACACAGGCACACATACACACATGCACAAACAAAATAAAATTGGAGTGACCTCTGGTTTTATTACAGTTGGAGGAAAGAAAATAAGAATGTAAAAAGACTCTGGATCTCAGCCATTACAATGAAAAACATCTGTTGAAGCCTTTGCAAGCATAAATTTATCTTACCATGGGCATGATTATTAATTAAAATTCAGATTCTTTTTTCTAATGGGTTATTTCAGCTTCATAATCTGAAAAAAAAGGAAAGGTGGAAACTTTTTGCACTTTGTAAAGCAGAGGTGACCAAATTTTATTCTATGTACTACCTGATGGTGGTCCAGAGACCTGGATGATCACACATTGCTGGCTCCTTTGCTCTCTTTCTCACTGCTACATTACATAAAATAGTTTCCTACTGTTATGTTTCCATGAAAGTTACCAAACAAAGTACTAGGGAGGTACTGTGGAGTCCCAGTTCAGAGCAGTGGCTTCTATGACGGTGAATGTGAAAGGTGGTTTGAGGCAAATCTGTAAAACTACTATTCATATTTCAACAAATATATCATATCTGAGGAATGCTGTGTCTCCAGAGTTCCAAGGACACCACATTCCTATGGCCAAGGTTAGTTTTGGCATTCTGGCTACGAATGTATATTACACAGTCTTGCTGGGATACTGCTCTGTTTTGGGACCTGTGTCGGAGTTGGAACTTGCCCTTGCCCAAGTCATGACAGTGGATCTGGACCTACCGGAGTGAGTCCAGAGGAGGCCACGAAGATGATCAGGGGGCTGGAGCACCTCATCTAGGAGGACAGGCTGAGAGAGTTGGGGCTGTTCAGCCAGGAAAAGAGAAGGCTTCTGGAGGCCTTGTAGTGGCCTTCCAGTACCTGAAGGAGGCCTACGAGAAAGCTGGGAAGGGAGTTTTTACAAGGGCAGGTAGTGATAGAACAAGGGGTAATGGCTTTAAACTGGAAGAGGGTAGGTTTAGATTGGATATTAGGAACAAATGTTTTACTGTGAGGGTGGTGAGACACTGGAATGGGTTGCCCAGAGAAGCTGTGGATGCCCCCTCCCTGGAAGTGTTTAAGGCCAGGCTGGATGAGGTTTTGAGTAACCTGGTCTAGTGTGGGGTGTCCCTGCTCAGGCAAGGGGGTTGGAACTAGATGATCTTTAAGGTCCCCTCCAACCCAAACCATTCTATGATTCTGTCATCTGAAGAGACAGCAAGCGGACAGATCTGGAGGCTGTCAGGGCAAGGAGCCCTCAGGAGAGTCTTGCCCCAGAGGTCTTCATGCTTTCTCCCCCCAAAAAAATTTGGTGAGGAAACAGGAAAACACTGTTTCCCACAACAGATTCCATCACTCAGCTTTCCTCAACGTGGAATTTTTACATAAGTGCACTAATGAAACTCCTCCCTGTGATTTATTTTTTGGGACTTCTGCAGGTTTAACATGGAAAGTGGTGAATGAGTGTTCTGTACAGTTCTGTTCAAACTGAAAATATATCTTCTACATAAAATCCCCTCTTCATACCCCTTTTTTTTGTTTTTTGTTTATTGGGGTTTTTTTAAAATCCTCCAAACCCATATTGAATCTAAAGGCAGAAATCAGTTTCCAAGATACAATAAATTCAATGGGTGTGTTATGCGGTTAGCTAATGAATCTGGTCATGGACTTACTTAGCAATGTTTGATAGAAATTGTAAATGATTCCTGTTTTTATTGGAGTGAAGTAACATTTAAGCATAGGTAATACAGATGATAAACTTGCAACACTAGCAAACTGAAAAACACATGGAACCCGTATGTGTGCCAATTCAAATACAGCTTTATTAAACGCACCTGATTTTAAGCTACCTTTTAGTATTCCGTTTAGCAGTTTAATGAGAACCAGTTATAACATAGGTGGATTTTTTTCTGTGTTCAGAATTCAGCAAGCTACCCAGCTGACATGCATATCCGTTTAGGCAAACAACATCAGAAAAATCCAATGAAGGTCTTTACTGTAAGTAAATATAGGACATCCATGTGACCTTCACATCATTTACACAGTCTGCTGAGAACATCTGAAGCAGAAGCTATCAGTGTTTCCTTGAGACCTTTTAGCATAAAGACTGTATCATGAATTAAAGAGCTCAAAGTGTTGACTACAAGGACTCCTGCATTAGGAGCAGAGAATGGTACCTAGCAGTGTCCATTCTTACATTAACATCTGCAGCCATTGAAACGGCTACTTGCTCCTGGAGGCAGGGGAGCAGCCTATTGTGGACATGTTACAGAGTCCTCTTTCAGCTGCTGTTTTGCTGAAGTGCCAGGTGCAAAAGATGTGCTCAAAAAGAGACTATAGAAAAGGGTAATGGTCACATCGATTACAAACTGATAATTGCTCACTCACTATTTCCTCGGTATTCAGCCAACTAGCTGTTTCAGCAATTATTTTCCTGTTCTTTATCTCTGTCAATGGTGTGCCCAATATCAGGGACTGTTCCCCTCTTTTATAGCTCTAACCCACTATTGAAATCCTGAAAATGTAATGTATAGCATTAGCTCTATTACGTATGATTAATGTAATCACGAGCTTAGCTCTGGAAGGAATCCACCCTGTAGTTTACATTAACTGTTAGATGACCTAAAATTCTCCCCTCTCCCCCCATCCCTGAGCAAAGAACTGTTTGCATGTTTTTACTTTTTGTTTATTCTTATGATTTTGCTAAGTCTAGTGAAAGAGCTGATTGCCTGCCATTTCCCACAGTCGCAGTAACCTTATAGTTCTGAGTTCTGTTTTCAGATGCACAGGGATGATGAGGGTCACAGAGCACCATGCATCTTTGTTAGCTTAGCTACTGCATCTGTGGCTGCTGCTTTATAGAGGTTAGAATACAGCTGTTCAGAAAGATATTCACAAAAGCCTGCAAGCATCTCTTTATCTTTTCTTTCTTTTTTTTTTTTTTTTTTAATTGACAATTCTTCATCTTTTTTTTTTCCGGCTGAGATATTATGAGGAGTGACACCCTTTGTGTGAGGCAATGAAATCATTGCTTTTTCAAGATAGGCAAATTACAACTATTCAGTTTCTTGGAAATCTTGGCTTACATATGGATTTCAAGATCAAATGCAAGTAGACTGTATTTTATTTAGGCTCCAGAAATGTAGATTCTGCTTTAAAAAAAAAAAAAGTTACAGAGAATTAAATTCCATGGCAGGATACAGCAGTTAGTAAAAGAGGCTAAAAGAAGCAAAACCTGCAATTTCCCTTTCTCTAAGGAGAAGAAAGTGAACTATTTGAAGAGGCCAATTATGGAAGCTGAGATCAATATAGCATTAAAAATCAGTAAGGATCAAATGCCAGATGATGACCGATTATCATATGAATTAGATTTTTGCTAGAAGGAACGATTATCACAGCACCTGTTAGAAGCTTTCTGTTGTTATTTCAGTACAGCAAATCTCCTCTTATCAATGCACAAAAAACTCAATAATATTAACTAAAAAAAAAATGCTGGCAGATTCCCTACTGTGGTAAAGAAGTCAGGGAGCAGTGTAATAGATAAAGTGCCCACTAAAATGTGGCAGGTTGCAGGTGGGGAGCTGGAGATGAAAGTGATCAAATTATTTGTAACAGATTTCTCTAGAATACGAGGCTACTCACAGATATCTACAAAGCTGGCGATATTCATGAGCCCAGAGCAGTTTTCTTGAGAGCAGCAAGAAGGCTTTGAGTGGCAGTAGCTGCATGCTACCATGCAAAGTTTTGAGATAGGGATTAGATTCAGTTAGTGAATTAAGTTACTATACAAATCCTTGACAGCAATTGGAATCAAAAATCATTCCCTCCCATACAGATTCAGCAGAAATAAAAGGCAGGGGTCTCTGGGGTTATTGTTTGTGCTGGTGGAAGTGGGAATGTTGAAACTCAGGGATACACAGAGTCTATGCTCTGGCCTCCCTCGCTGCCAATGTATGCTAATTGTTTTATTTCTAACCTCAGAAACTCGAAGATAGCAAATCTGGGGCAAGCTAATTGCCTAGTCCCATGTTTCAATGTCGTTCAGCCACAAAGTTTCACTGCATTAATCATTTGTCATTTTTGATGAGCGTTATTAAATCTACTCTGGCCATATCAGAATAAAGGCTGAGTCTACCCCAAAAAAAGTAAAAGCTTTTCCACTACAAGCAGTCTCAAATACCTGCTGGGTCTGTATGCAGGCATCTCCCTGCTTCCCCAGGATGATCTGCTTGCCGTTGGGGTGTTACTTGCCCCTTCCTTTTTGAAGTGCTGCTTTCTGATGGCAGCCCACACGCCTGGGAGAAACCAGCAGTCCCTCCTCATCCTTTTAATATGGTGTTGTACAGAAATCCCCATCCACACTTCCCTGTGAGGAGTGTATACAAAAAAAAGCATTAATTTTCTCGTGGTTATTGCACCGTAATACAGAGCAGGGAGCACAATCCTTACCTTGGAGCTGCTGTGCCGGTGGAGTGGGGCTGCAGGAGGGAACCTGCGCCGAGGAGCTGGGCTGTATGGCAGTGCCACAGCCTGGCCGCTGCACTGTGTGAGTGCCCGAATTGGCAACACCAGGTCCCATCCCTCCAGCAAAGCGTGCTGAAAGCCACATGCCAGGGCTTGGGACTGTCCTACCCCACTCCTGGCTGAGAAATGAACTGTAATCACAGCCAGACAGTACAGGGGACTTCTTGTGGTGAGTACTGTATATGGCAATATGTGGGAAGGTTTTTAAGCCCCATGTCGCAGTTACGGCGAGTGCATAGGATGCTGTTCTGTGTTCTCTTTCTTTCCTGAACTTTTAACCTCATCCTACCTCTAGCCATGCTCAAAATGACAGCCACCAAAAAGGGGGGGTGAGGGAATGCTTTCCATTCCTTTCTCTGTCTAAATATGCAAATATACAAATATGCTTAAGCTGGCCATGGGCTTTGGTACTGCTTTCTCTCCCACTGAGTGACTCCATCGTCCCAGCCAGCATGGTGGTCCCCATGAGTAAAAGAGATTATTTCAAAGTAAGGTACTTTATTGTAGGACAGATGCCAAAAGAAAGCAAGAAAGCACTTAGGCACTTTTAACAGACAATGGTTTTACTGATGCTCTCAACTTTGAGTAAACATATGGGGCATGATGAGCTAAGTTATCCAATTGTATGTACTCACATTTCCAAAAAAAGAAAACATTTTAAGGTGTATAACTACTTAATGCTACTGGAGAAAGCTATTCACTTTCCAGTACACTTCTTGCTGATTTGTGGATATTAAAAATGAAAAACCAAAAATAGTTCTTAACTTTACTAGTGAGATCCACATCAATGCATGTCTGTCAGTGCTACCCACTTAGCCTGTGGTTCTTCTGTGTAGTTTGACAGAGGGTCAGAGCCATTCTGACAGCTCCACAATGGGAGTAAGATGTGGTGATGGGCAGTGCTGAAGAGCTGGAGATGTCAACAGGATCTCCAAATATCCAACAGCCTTGGAAACCAGATCTCTGAGCTGCAGAAAGACAGTAAGTTTGTTTAACATAGGAAAGGCAATCTTGCATGAAACAGGTCCTTTAGGCAGAATCAGAGGATAGCTGGAGATACTGGGATGCCTAAGCATTTATGCATCCTATTTATGGACTGCCAGGCTACCCAAAAAGGACTGAAGTCACTTTGCAGCTGACTAGAAAACTTTAACCCATCATATTTTTACACCTTCTAAAAAATATTATTAGAAAAGATTTCTAAATTATTTTTTCTCCATTTTAGATTTTCTCCTAGTATCTATGGCACTATATGGTGCATTTTAGGTGGAATAAAATTATTTCATTTAGTTCATTACTTTCTTTCCCAAAGTACCTTATAGCTTGAAAGGAAGATAACAAAAAGGATAATCATTCTTGGTTTATATTTTAGAAGAACAGGGGTAACTATGCCTTAGGGTTAGCTTTGGAATTTATGAATATATGCCTTGTAATCTGGTATCTACACTTTTGCCGTCTGCACTTGTGCAATTAAATATATAATTAAGATTTTAGATGGCACAGTCTTAGATTTCCTGCTTTACCACAGATTAATCACTTAACCAATTGGGTTAAGTGGAAGCACTGGCTTCCCAAATGACATTCAACAATGATAGAATTAATTTTGAATTTCCAGAGTTAAAAAAGGGAGGTAATGCTAAGTTCATCACATGCCATGTGATGCCTATGACTGTTAGCTGCCTGTGATACTGGCAGCTAACAGCAAAACAGCTGGAAAGACTTGGCATGATGAGGAAACTTAGAAGGGAAGGTTGATATAATTGCTCTTGGATGTGCTCCTAAAAATCTATGATGTTTTGTCTAGATACTACTTTTACTCTATGGAGCCACCATGAAATATCTAATGACTCTAGAAGGAACACTGAAAAAAGGAAATTTTGTTGCTTTCTGGGCACTCAGAAAGTAACTATAGTTAGCAGCTACTTGTTGAAACTGAGATCTTATCTTGGGTAATGAAGTACAGCATAAGGTATGTAAAATTCATCAGGGGCATGATTCCTTTGTGGTTGCTGCACCTGATGGAGACAGACCTGAAGGCATGGAGTTAGGTGAAAACTTCTCACCACTACCAAGGGGGAAGGTCCTGCTACCCCTTGGCAAATCTCCCTCCTTGCCTGCTCTCTGACACATTCTCCCACTGCTGCCTTTTGGCACCGTGCTGCATGATCCAGCTCAATTCCCCAAGATGACAGGAAAGGCAGCAAAACCATGGGCAAAATTATCTTCTGGTTTTGGTGAGTTTAATCTCTCAGCTAATGGACTCTGCCACAAGGCAAGTCTGGGAGGAAGGCAAGAGATGAGGAAGGAAAGAAGCAGAGGGACAGACAGTGGAAGGAGCAGGGCAAAGGAGAGCAAGCAGGAGGTGATGCCGGCTTAGCACATGAAACAGCAGCAGGGATGAGTGCTGGAGGCAGGAGTATCAGCACGCAATGCTCTGCCAAGCTTCATTGACCTGAAAAAAGAGCCTCTTGGAAAATCTGTCACTCTGTTGGGAACACTTATACTTTAATAATAATATCTCTTTTGTCAAAAAGATGAGTAATTTGGATCTGGGACAAAGCAAAAGGAAATTTTAATTCATCCTACAGACAGGATGTGGATGTTTATTTGAGTGAGGGATATTTCTGTTTTTAAATAATTGCATGATATGCTGCTTCTTGCTATGCTATGGACTAAGGCAGCCATTCCTAAATATTTCTGAAGCTACCAATTCTTTTCACCTTCTGAATTCTCCCTGGAAGAGGCTGGAGGGGAAAACCTATGAACTGCATACAGAAAAGTGTAAGTGTCCAGCTGACGCTCCACAAGTGCGATGCAGATGTTTCAAATCATATTTCTGTTCCATGAATATGTATTGGATAAGCAGCAACTGAAGTGCAAAGTCCCATATAGAGGGATTAGATTGACATTGTTATGGCCTAGTCACCAAATCTTAAAAATACATATTGGTATTTCAGTCACTATTAAAAATGCTTTGCTTACATTCTTATACCATCAGTTATGCATAAAGTGATCGTGTGGTGTTTCTTTCCAGGCCCTGATTTTTTAGCTGTCAGCAAGACTAACATGCAGATGTAAAAAACTGTGGGATCTTAAGGGTTAAATGTGACACTTGCAGGTAAATTAGGCTGAAGATTCTACTCCATAGATCGGTGGGCAGAAAATATCACTAGCTCCCACTGTAATATCCACAGAAAACTTGCTGGTTCCCTTTTCCTACAGAGATATTCAGAGAGCAGTAGACTCATCCTGAACTACTCTCAGATCCTGCCATTTACTTACTGTCCATGTTGCAATCAGAGGTTTACACATATTAGAACTAATCTCAGGTCCTGATAACAGTGTAGTACTGCTGGCAGCAACCAAATACGCAAAGTACTAGTGTCTCATTGCTGTGGTAAGTTCCACCCCCCTCTCACCAGTAACTTAAAAATTACTTGGTATTCTGCAGTCGAACCTCCAGCTGTAGTGCAGATGTAGTCTTCTACAGATCTGTTTAAATTCTTGCTTCCACTGTCCTAATAGCTTTTTCTCAGGGTAGTTTGCACTACAGCAGTATACTAAGCAAGGAATCACGCTCAGCATTTACCTGGATGCCTTTCTGATGGCAAACTAGTGGGAAAATGAGTGACACCAGAGTCTCTGTAACATCTCAGCCCTAAAAATGGGTGAGGAGCAGGTGCAGAGACAGCAACAAGAAATCACCTGCCTCTCTGCAGAGGGACACAGGAAGGGTATCCTGCACCTTTTCCCATTCCCCTGATTTTGCTTATCTGGTTTAGCTGAAGAAAATGACCTAGAGGTCGGGGGAAAGAGGAAACTGAGTAGTTGTTCCTGAGACTGAGGTAGCTAGCTGATTTAGTGAAGAGAGGAAGAAGATACTCATAGTAGTAATATAAACTGTATCATCAATATGTGAAAAAACCACAACTGAGACCCAGCTCTTTGGCATCATTGCCAAGAGAAACTTCTACAACAAGGCTCCAGTGGGGTTAGAGCATTACAGGAATTGATCCTGGCTACACTTTCCCCATTAATTCAACAGCCTCAGCCCAGTCAGCTGCAACCCCTCAGCAGGGGCTGGCACGGCTGTTTGCCCTCTCCTCACTCCACTCATGGACCTATGAAGCAGAAGCTGTTTTATGGAGGTCTCCAGGGTCATGAATTTTGTGCATTAGGGTAAGCATAACTAAATCCCAGGTACAAATTAAGAAATCTATACACTGCAAGCTGAGTGCTTGCCAAGGCAGAAAAATTCAGCTACAAGAAAGGGTTAAACTGCAGATCATCACAGACATCTATGGCTCCAGGACTCATTTGTAAGTGTGCAAGGCTGGAGTGCTCTGTTCAAGCATATGTCCTTCAGAAAAACTACCAGAGGAGGGGAAGCCAGCATTTGCAAAAAACATGACTGCCCGATTTTTCTGGGACATAGGATTCATATGCTACTCTGTGAGTTTTAAATTAGTTGGAATATCCAACTGCTTCCTTTAGTGAAAAATGTTTTCTGACAAGAGCATTGCTGACCCATCCGTCTGCAGCTAGGAGCGCTTTGACTGGATACTGTTATGGTGTATAGAATAGCTAATGATTCTTCTGCATGCAGTGATCTTTTAATGAGCAGCAAAATCCTGAGCAGAATGAAATAATTCCTCCAAACCAAGAACTTAACTCACTTGGAAATTAAATCAGAAAACCCAGAGAATATACTGACTAATCTGTATGGATGTTCCACCTGGGGTGGATGACCAGTTGGTCTAAGCAATGCTTCATTAATTGTATGACAGCAATACCTAGTATACCTGGAGGACTTAAAATTTAAAGGGTCCAATATTTCCCAGACAATTTTTTTCCCCCTGAGCCTAGGCCCTTACTAATTAAGGAAGTCCAGCTTTATAGGTGGAGCAATACCAAAAAAGTACCAATAAAATTTTTAAAGCACTTTAAAACATTTTAATACCTTATTTCATGTGGCATATACAGAGTTATGATGGTTTGTAAAGTATAAAGTTTTTTATTAGTGCTCCATTGGGAAGACGGCATAACTCAGTCATTGCTTTGCAACTCATTTAATGCACATCACCACAGCATTTGACTAGTATACTTAGCACAAATTGAAGTCAGTAAAATATTTGACTCGGCAGCCCATTACACACTTACACAAAGAGAGGGTTAACTACAAACTAATTTAGGGAATTAGTGGTCAGTTACAAAACACAGCGTAAACACACCAACTTTTTTCTAGATTATGCTCTATTATTCCCAAACGTTTCTAGGTCTCCCAGTGTTTTTCCCAAAGAATGTGTGGTACAAAAATTGTAAAATCAAGGGATTTGTGCTTTAACATCTTTTTATGAAACAAATTGTAAAACCAATATGGGAAGTATTAATTTTCTCCCTCTCCCTTCACCTCCTTCCTCCCTTCCCCAACATTTACAGAGTTTCACTTCAAATAAGTTAAGCAGGACTAGAAGGTTCCCCTTGAAAGTGCCTGCTTCTTTCCATGCACAGGGATGACCATTAACATCACCTGACAAACCCAAAGGTTGTTAAGAGCTCAGTTGACCTGTCCCCAGAGTGCACAGTGACACCGCACAGAGTGCAGACATTTCTCAGGTGATCATTGCTCTTGATCTTGCCTTTTACACAGAGGGAAAAATGGGGGAACTCGCAAAGCATCCAAAACGGCATCTATATGTGTCCAAAAGAGAAGAGAGTCTGGTCATCCTCTGTTACTCTATATGTCATCAGCAAAGCATCGCAAGATTAATTGTGTTTTCAGCTGAGAATTTCCTTTGAATTACAAAAGTCTTGGTTAAAAACCTGCTCTTGTTTATCATGGAACAAACACAGATGGTCGTCGTATAGTGTTTTGTTGTCTTATGTTATAGCATACTGATCTTCTATAATGAACTTGAAGCTTGATGTGTGCAGCAGTGGAAAAAAGGGAAAAAAAAAAAAAAAAGATGCTTAACAGGAGTAGATTAAAGGCCCAGATATACAAATGTTTGTGAAAGGATTTTAATTCAGATCTTCAAACATTAAAGAAGTAAAGACCTTTTGTTTCTTCTAGTAAGATGATAAGAATTATTTCAAATTATTCCTACTAATATTAGTCTGTATGAGTTTTATTTACAGAAGGCACACTTTTCAAGTCTATGTGTGGCCAAGAAATGAAAACTTGCTTGGTTGACATTAGAACAAAGAAATGAACTCCTGCAATTGTGAGAAAATGTGAGAAAAGCCTGCTGGTTACATCATTTACCTGAAATCTAGAACACCAGATTAAAAATTGCAGTGGCATCCAATTTGAAACAGGGATTTGAACAATAAGCCAGAGAAAAGCAATAAAACCATTGGGGCTGTAAAACCAGTCTTTCTTTGGCTTGGGTGTTTAATTATTCATACAAAATACAATATTCCCAATAAGAGACCAAAAACTTGGCAACAGTGAATAAAAATGTATTATTCCTTGATATCCTTTTGAAAATCTGTCTACCACTGGCTGAAGCATGTATACTTGAAAATTGCACAGTTGCAAAAAATTCTAGTGTACTGAACATGCTCCATCCTCATACAGCTCTGATATGTCAGCTGAGTTGTTTGTCTATCTTCCCAGAGTTGCAAGAGAGGTACGCGTCTCCCCTGACATTACTTGATATTTACTAGACTGGAAAAGAGATTGTGTATGAATCTAACATTTTTTTTGCCATAAAACAGGAGAATGAGGAAGAAACAACCTAACTAATATAGAAAGATGCAGTTTTTGAAAGAAGCAGGAATAAACATGCAAACCAGGTGTGTAGATGAATGAGATTTATAGGAGTCAAAGGACACTGGGAGAGCTTAGAAACAGAAGAGTGATTTTAAAAATGAATAGCTATAAACATTCCACTCCTGACTAGGAAATAAATGGCCATCAGAGTATATTTCTATTTTCCCTCCCTTAGTAGCTGGTCTACAAAAGGCGTGGTACCCTACTTCATTTTATTCAAGAAGCTGGGAACCCAAATCTGTTACAGACTTCTGCTGGGGAACACCAAGGTGGTGTCAGTTTTTCAATTTTCCTTTTTTCAAAAAATGGGCAAAAATATCAGGTAGATGTTACCAAAACAGTTGAAAACACATAAAACATCAGGCTTCAGCCAGAAAGATGATAATCTGAGAAAATGCAAGATTCTCTTGAATATCACCAGCTCTAGCCTTCAACTTGTATGTGACCCATGCCTTCTTAAATGACACCTTAATTTGAGAACTTTTAAGTGCTTTGAATACTTGATAATTGAATCTAAATGTTCTTTTAACTTCTTTTAACATCCTTCTTTAGAAAACATCAAAGTACAAAACATATTTCAAAGAGCCAGTCCTTTATCAGCAGTTAATAGCTCAGTTCTGCTGTGCATACGCAGGCAAAATCCTCATTGAAGTCAGTGTCTAAGTTCAGAGAGTTCCTTTTCTCTGGATCACTTTAAAGAAGTATGGAATTGCTGTCCCAGAAAGTATATGACTCAAATTAAATTGCTACAGCAGTTAGGTTGAGGGGCTACAGCCCAGGAACTGGTGGGATTTATAACTGGGTGGGTCCATCAGAGCCATATGGTCTGGGAAGCTTAAGAAAGCCAGGTCAGATACGGAAGAAAACTGGTGGTAAAGAAAGAAACTTGGGTGCCATTACGGTGATTTAGAAGCAATGCAAAGATGGCCCTCAACGTGGGCTTCCAGAAAACTTTACATTGTGCAGAAGCAACTACACCTAGTATATATTCTGTGTTGGGCTGAAGCCGTACAGAAACACTCACTGAAAAATTACTGCAACTCCAGCAAGGCAAGTGTTTCCATTTGCCTAGCAAATCACAATGAGAGATGCTGCCCTGTGCCTGCCTGTAGCTACCTGCTCTCCCTGTCTGCTGGAAATGGCCTCTTCCCACATTTGCTATTTGGATCTAAGGTTGTTGGAATAATGAATGGGGAATTAGTCCTAATCCAGCATACTATGCCAAGCACATGGCAAAAGTGATTCAATGTATTAGCCCAAGGCCATGAAGAAAGTGAGTTTTCCCTCCTATGCAGGACTTTGAACTGGGCAGAGGAAGCATGGACCCGCTTTTCCACAATAGCAACAATATCAGCTGTGAATTACTACGACAGGTACTTCCAAAGTAATATAATTATTTTGTAATATGTTTGTCTTTTTGGCTAATGGGGTTTTTTTTCTCAAACTGATCATAGCAATGCTTTTGTTAAAGTTAATTGTGGACTGAGGCTTGTGCTGCACAATAGAGAACTACTCTACTTTTTCCCTCTGAGAAAACATACCACTCCTATTCCACTCCATTCATGGTTTCCTGAGTTTGAGCATGTGTTTTCAGGCGTGGAAATGGCTATCCTTACCTTATTAAGACATTGACATGACTAGCCCTACAGGAGCAAGGAAAAGCTTAAACGCTGATATGAGGCTCAGAGTTGAAAGTTCTTGTCTCATTCATTTATTTGCTGGTATTATGTGTCTGTGTGTGGTACAAGGGAGATTTAATGAATACTGCAAGTCAGACACTGTTTATGAATATAAGTATTCACACACAGAGAAGTATTTATATACTTTTAGTATCAGCTTACTGTTGAATCGGAGGTTAGAGATGAACATTATTCATTGGTGGCAAAAGTTACCTACTTCTACCTAAGAAAACATACGTTATCTACTGTCTTGCTTGAAAGCTCTCTGTATAGATCCCAGGTCACTTGTGTGCCTGCTGTAATGCTTCTGGATATCCTTTCATACACTACCATAGGCCCTGTTCTGTCCTCAACTCTCACAGCTCACATTGGAAAACTCTTCTTCCTATTCCAATGACCTCTGGTTTAAAAAAAAATAATAATAAAAAAAAAAATTCCCAAGGCCTGTCTAGATTTGTACAATTTAAAGTGAACTAACAATCCTGTGTATCACATTCTTCCCAGCTTCTTCTGATCTGAATGCAGTAAAAAGCACAGAACAAAGCAGAATCTGAGAGACTGGCTAAAGCATATCTCCTAAAAGCAGCCACTGACGTTCCTCATGACATGAGAAGGTGGTATTTTGGTATTTCCTTAGTAGTGAGTTCCAGTGGAGCATTACTTCAGCTCAGAAAACATGTATGTAGCACCTTGCCATTTCACCTCCAGCATCAGCCTCCAACTCTGCTCCTGACTCTGCCAGGCAACTGAGGTGCTTTCTTCCTGGTGTACTCCTGATGCAAAATTGGACAGCGCCGTCTTAGTCTTAAATTGTAATGAACTAAGCAGACAAAGTTCCTTAAGTTTGTCCCTGCAAGCTGTTTTCTCTGACCTTTTATTTACTTGTTCAACTTTTTCTGTGTGTAAATGTCCTTTCTAAAGAGGTCACCTTCTAGACACCTGAATTTTACTGTAATTAGTAATAATCATGGATGAGTGTTTTAAACTCAGTGGTTCTGAGTGTTTCATGCTCTGTGTGCTCAACTTGAGAGGTCAGAAGGGGCCTGGAGCTTATGGAAACACATGCTTCTCCTTTTGAAAGGTCTGAAACTTATTTACATACAGTGTCACCGAAACACAGTTAGCCCTGGTACTGACAACAGCGATCAAAAACTCACATATACAATGAAAGACTGGGGAAGAAGCCAAAGTTTTGGATATATATATAAGGGCAAGTAATAGTTCCTATTAAAAGATCCCATGGTACTTTCCATATTCACTGACACAAGTGAATACACAAGACTTATTTTTTTTAAGCCTGCATCTGAATGACCAAAACACAGTAATCATGGATGCGTGTAATTTTTTTCCCCTCCTCCTGCTTGATCCCAAATTTAAATCATAATGCTGAACTTGTGACGTCACTCTCAATCATTTCCACATGGCTTCACTTGTAGGATCAAAAAGGTAAAGCTCTCTTGTGTCAGCAGAAAGCTGATTTGGGGGATGGCAAGATAATTCAATGAAATTTATAGTAATGACAACAAGACTTCAAAGAAGCCTGCAGGTAAAGTATTATTCTTTTTTAATAAATATTGGTTCTGCTTCAATTTACCACATTGGTAGAGGTTCAGTTTTAAAGGGAGCTGTGCTGGTAGGGAGATAGCGAATCTTCAGATGTTCTGGTTCCTTTAGAAAATCTTTTCTGAATTTAAAATCCACAGGTGGATTACAGAAAATAAACCTCAGTGACAAACAGGGTAAGATAACAGCACATTGGGTTGCCCAGCTTCATACTTCCATTTTCTCTGGTACGTTAATTTTCTAAAGGTGGCATTTTGGCTCCAATCAAATGGAAGGGCAAAGGTTACCACATGTGAGGCTGTGGCTGCTGGAAAAGAGAACAACCACTACAATGGTGGGGAAAGGCAGGCCACCAGCGCTAAGCACAGAGAGATGTGGGAAACTGGCAAGTAGGAAGAGGATGTCATTTTCTGAGAAACCAGGAAATGAGCTCTGTGTTCAAGCATTTCTATTTATGGTATAAGAACTGCAAATATCGCAGGAGATATTTGATACTGAGATGAGGAAATATGTGTCAGGCCTTGTAGTTTTAAGCTTTTGTCTTTGCATGGGCTGCTTTTGTTCAAGGAAACAACAATGGAAAAGAAGGGATTTGGGGGGGGGGTTTTTGGGGAAGGGCTTCTGCTGGAACATTTCCCAAACTGCTTTTCCTGTGCCCCTCTTTCAAATGGACTCTACCATTCATGACCCTTCTCACCCCCTTTCCTCCCCAACTCATCCAGCATCCAGCACGCAGGAGTACAGCCACTCATCTCAGCTTGCAGCCTGGCCTGTACCTCTCATGCACCCCACCCTTCTTTCCCAGAGAGTGAGTCCTAGTTTGGGAACTGCTGTTTCCACTGGGTTTTAGTTCCTGGCAACCTATCTGTAAAATACTTTGACCAAAAAGGAGCTGTTCCTCAGAGACTGTGATGCTAATTCTGCTGTGTAGCACTGGTATGAATTCAGAGTAAATGTCCTGGCTGAACACCAGCATTGTCCTGCTGGGCTCATTCCTAAATATGTAAAATGAGAAAACCTCTACAATGCAGAGTAACACCTCACTCTTCTGCCCGAGGTTAGCTTCACTGGTTAGCAAAATGTCTCTGTGTTCATTTATATTCTGCTGCAGCCCAAAAACTTTCTCCCTCTTCTGTCAATAGCCTTTATTAATTCAGATACTTTTCCTTCAAGTTTCATTAGTTCTATGTTTTAAAGAAGAAATCAAGCATCACTTGGGGGGCAGGGGCGG
>NW_010323196.1:8718-13245 GCF_000700745.2 Antrostomus carolinensis | reverse complement strand
GGGGGAGACAGCAGGGATGGAAGCAGTTTTCACTGCTCTGTCTGGAAATGTGTAGGCATAAACTCTGTAACTCATCTATGCCATGGTCTTTCCCAGAGCTAGTTCTTGTCTTCGCTTTTCATTTGCACTGGTGGCTCCCAGAGCCACTGACTCTCTTGCCTGAGTGAGTGGTGCACATCTCCTGGGAGCCATTTCCTCATTGCTTACTAGATGGAGGCAACAGCAACGCTCAATGCTATTTGTTTATCTATCCAAATATAGATTTTAAAGGCTTATTATAATCATTTTACTTTGAAACATCTTGGTCCGAGGATAGCAGATAATTAAAACAAATAGACAATTTCATGGAATTTCTGCTCTTTTGTTCAAAGGTTTCTGAGTTACTCAATCATCTCCTCTCTAAACCAATGTATCCTTCTCCCGATATCTGTTTATTATTTCAAGGCTAAAGCATATGCATCTAAACCAAGGCAGACAATAGTGAGATGCTTTGGGGACAGTATGGAAGTGAAGGGAAAAACTTTAAAGTTGTGATCTCTGTGGTTAACTCTAGACATAAGGTGCTTGCCTGGCCCATGCTCATTCACTCTGAGTGGGAGACACCAGCATGACAGACATCTTGTTCCTCACACCACCCTACGTCTGAAACCCATTTAGCTTCCCTGTCATGCACCATAGTTAGGAGAAATGGCTAGGTGTCATTGTGGTCCTAGTCATCAAGGGCACCTCCTGTCCTTCCCCTTTGTGACAGTAGGGGAATTAGGATTATATAGGGAGAACATTTTTTTTTTTTTTCCTGAAACCTGAGAGCTGCTGCTAGTCACCAGGGATAAGTCTATCATGAACAAAATATGTCACAGTTCCAGCCCTATGCACGAGTGGTTTTTCTGCCTCTCTCTGCCTCAGGGACTTTTGCTGTGAGAGGCGGCCATCTCCCCACACGCTGCCCAGGACAGCCATGTGCCGGCTGCTGTCGCCTGCCACTGCCACCTGCTCTGCCCGGCTCCACAGGGACCATGGAGAGGATGGCCATCAGAGTTCCAGTCAGACCAGTGCTTGAACTTGTGTGAGATGTAGGTGATTGCTAAATTTATTTCCAAGACTGCTTGCAATATAAAAAAAGACAGTGACAGAACTGCACAGAAATACGATCTGATGTGAAACCACAGCGGTTTTCTACTTTTTAGAAAGGTTTTGTAATGTGTTTTAATTGGCCACCTGGCTATCTTTGGCTGTGATTGCTAATCCTTCAATGTCCTTAACTGGTGTCCTTGATACTCTAAATTAGCTAATATTTTTAGAATATTTTAATTTTTATTTTTGATTATGTAATGGATATATCACTGGTTATTTTTCATGTCAGTATGATTAAAATGCTTAATCCCCTCAAAGAAATTTGCAATTATTTAAACCACTGCTAGAATTCAGCTTTAAGATTTAGGAGAGTAAAAAGCCAAGTTAATTTAGGAGGCAGCAATTTTTCCGCAAGGTTTTTTCCCTCTCCTAAAACATTGAGACAGGTTCTTTGCAGAGGCAAAATTGATGCAAGTGCTATACCAATACAGGGGATGTCTTTTGCATTTATAAAACTGGAGTGCCGCAGGAGTGGGATCCCAGGCCAGCAAAGAGTTTCTAAGCAGCTGAAGGGACTATGACAGCAAAGCAGTGGTGTGCCCTGGCCCAGCACTGGGGATGGTTGAGAGACTGCATCCATATGTTCAGGTAAAGAGCCAAAGGGGTCCAGTTCTCGCCCTGTAAACAAGACCTGAGGCTTCATTTGCAATGGGAAGCACTCTCAGCAGTGACTGCTGCTTTGGAAACATGATCAAAATTAAACTCCAATTAAACAATCTTCAGAAAACCTGGTATATGAAGAGCCTTTCCTGGGAGGTCTATAATGTCATTCTGCTTGTGGAAATAAAGATTGGGAAATGCAATTTTGCGTAAAAAAGGTGAAATTAGTAAATCATTATGTTATGTTCATAAAGACATTGTTTCTGTCATCATTACAGCAACTTTCTACCCATTTTTCAATATATTCCAGTATTTTCACCAATCAATATATAGTGAAACCTACGTATGTTCATATCTTGATCTAATAACTATTGAGCTGTATTAATTAAAACTTTTTAATTTACCTAGGTGAGGTTCAAATTTAGGCCTATGCTTCTCAAAAGTATTATTAATATCATTTCTTTTTAACATGTACTGTATTGTACAGTGTGTATCAAAACACTTTCCAGGGAGTTTCTAGGATCTAAACAAAGGTTTTTGTCATTATTAATATTCAGAATATAAAAAGATGCTCTTTTTTTGCATTATTTTTTTTTATTTTATTCTCTTGAGGGAGAGATTGAAATGTCAGAGCCACAAAGACCTTTCAAGCATATGGGAGTCAAATTTCCCTTTGGAAATGCACAGATAGTTATTTTCAAATGCAAGGGGCCGGCAAAGAGTGTCTGGGTTGTTAGAATGAATTGCGAAGTTATACCTACAGGTGCTAAGTGCTATTACGTCAAAGCATGAGTGCAGGAAATGAGATCACACCACAGGCACTGCAATATTAAGAACTGGGTACTGCAACTGTATTTATCTCGTGGTTTGAAATCTTGGCCTGTTAAAACCACCCATTAACTATTCTGTTGAATGCTGTAAAGGAGTCTGGGCTGGTGTGCAGAAATACAATGAATTTGGACTGAGTTTTCAATTAAAATCCACAGTCTGTTCTGTTTCTGATAATCTCTAAATTCTTTTGAAGAAATGATCATTATAACTGTGTTTAATCTGTTTTCAAAACAGACTGTGAAAAAGCCATTGTGTATGCACCTTCTGTTTTTATAACTTCTGTGCTTTGATATTGTAATTGATGCAAGTGGGTGCAATTAAATCTTTATTTGGAAACTTGCACCAAAGCGAGTCGTTCAGAAAAAAGCCACCAATGTGCTTTGACTCTGGATTCTCACACATATTTGCACTTACAATCAAAGCTTTTGTTCTGTTAAACTAACAAGGACTGTTTAGCATAAGAAAGAGTTAACACAAGCTGCTTTAGTTTGTGCTAATTTCAGGAATAACACTCGAACGGAAAAAAATCCACAGGAAACTATTCTGTCCCAATAAAAATGACCAATTTTTATTTTAATAAATAATTTGCCACAAGTGGAAACATTTTTTGTTAAAAATGACTGATGATATGCCAAAGATTACTGTCATTCAGTGATCAAATACCTCTCTCCCGATTTTCTGAAGTTAAAGATCACAAGAGAGCAGATCAGATCTTTTTTAGCTCAAACCATTTCTAAAATAGTCAACAAAATTCACTACTTTCAGTTGTTGGGCTTTTACTCAGCACATGAGACAGGGAGGGATCAAGATCTGCAAGGAGCTCTAACCCATGGTTTGTTGGCATGTCTTTATTAGTAGTGTTGTGACACCACTATTGATCAGCTATCACATTACTATGTATGATTCAGGTACTGCTGCCTTAAAACTTCGCTGTGGATTCATTTGTGTGAAAGGTTATTTTGTAGAGGGGTAAGTTCGATTCATTTCAGGGAAATGGTCTGTCTGCTTGGCCTCACAGCTGGGCCAGGCTGTAAAAGCACGGAGCTTAGTTCAGGCTGTCAGCTGCTTCTGGAAGACGACAGGTCAAAAACTTTTTTCTTTTGTTCAGAGACTCTCAACTAAAAGGGAAAATCTTAAATGGAATAACAGATTATGTGTATATGTATATATATTTTTATATATCAAAACTATAATTTATTTTTCATCTCAAAAAGTTCAGGTAGTCCATTTTACCACCTATGAAGCAAAGTCACGATAGCACATAGTGGGTGTAGTCAGGTTTGAAAACCCTTACAGCAGGTTTTAAAACCTCGATATTCATTTATCTGGAAAATACCATCTTGGTCTTCTTGAGACCCAAAGAAGACGACTTCAGAAGGGCACTCTTTGGCAGAATACATCTCCAGCACAAGCCAAGGTGTTCTTGTGTCAGGCTACCTTCCTGACAGCAAAGGCCAGGCTCATCAAATCTCTCAAACAAATATGGCAGAGACACTAACTTCACACTCAGCTGAAAACTTCTTTATTGTTGATGAGACTGGTTTAAATAGCACCCAGGCTGGTGCTTAAAAAAGTGCTTATTTTCTGATGATTGCCTCTTGAGGTAATTCAGCATCTCAGGGACAGGTCTAATCTCCTGTAGTAGGACAATTGCCCATTAGTAGAGCACTTTCTGTCCCTAGCGCCATCCTTCAGTAGATAATGGTTGTAAAGCTTCTCCAGTCAATAAAGTTGTAAAGCTTCTCTGCCTGGAGTTTGTGTGAGTTCCAAAATTTGATTTTAAAATCAGCTTAAGTCCATTTAAGCTGAGACTGTCTCTGAAAGGAGATGCATTTTCTTCCTTCTCTCCCTTGTCTATATGTTTCTGTGCCTTTTCTCATGTCAGCACTAGCATTTTCATAGCTTTATGATCTGATGAAACCTGTTTGAAATTTAGCCATTTATTGAAAAAAAAGAAAGTGG
>NW_010323196.1:4843-8688 GCF_000700745.2 Antrostomus carolinensis | reverse complement strand
AAAAACTGGGAGGAGTAGAGCAAGGGAAAAGGACGGATTGTCAATTCCAGTGGTTTTTGCTGGATGTGAACCTGCCCTCTGAAGCTGCACCAACTGCAGTTGAGTGCAGCTCATAGCTGCCTCTGTGGAGCTGGGTGTTGGACTGCATGTCAGACTACAGCCTTTACTACAATTCTTTTGCAAATTCTGATTTTTCAGTGTAAAAGTGACTGTCTGATAGCATTCAGATTGAAGAAGATGTTAGAAAGGCCTTGGATTTGTTAAAGTGTGGAATGAAAACCAATTTCAAAAGTAGTTGCAAAATGGCATTTCTGTCCTTTTTTTAGAACCATGTGTACAGCCTTGGGAAGAGAATGAGCCAACTATAAAAAATATTCTGAATTCCCTAGGATCGTACAGAAGTAAGAATGGCTCTACTTTTTATACTAGCTAACTACCCAGGTTCCACCTTCCCACTGATTGATACCAGAATGAAGGAAGAGGAAAAATATTTTTCCCTCCCTCCAGCGAAATGTGGAATTCAAATAAAAACAAAATAAACCAGCCAGGCAAATATTACAACTTCCTGCTCCAGTCCTTTTAAAATTCAACTTCACTGACACAAGCTTGGAAAAGATTCAGTGCCCTAAATTACCACTGAGAGTAAATAGTAATTATATTTGCCATAAGAGGAGGTTTGGGGTAAGTGTCAGCCTAAGGACAGCAGATGAGACTATCTGTTGGGAGTTTCCCTTTACTGCTGTAGTAGGTTTTACTTGGACAGGGAGAGGAGAGGAGAGGAGAGGAGAGGAGAGGAGAGGAGAGGAGAGGAGAGGAGAGGAGAGGAGAGGAGAGGAGAGGAGAGGAGAGGAGAGGAGAGGAGAGGAGAGGAGAGGAGAGGAGAGGAGAGGAGAGGAGAGGAGAGGAGAGGAGAGGAGAGGAGAGGAGAGGAGAGGAGAGGAGAGGAGGCTACTCAGGCCCACAGTGGCATCAGGAGCAGCAAACATTTTTCCAGCCAGACTCCCATTTTGCCTCTTTCAGTCCTGCCCCTTTCCCCTCTCCTGTGACCCTTCCCCTTAGTGGTCACAGTCTGGGAAATACCAAGGGACTGCCTAAGTAGACAGGGAGTGTGACTGCTGTGTTAAAGGGCAGTGGGGGAGAGCTGTGGGTACTGAGAGGGAAAGGGGAAAGCCATGAGGGTGAGGAATAAGACCCTCCTGTTCCACAAGAGTTGAAGTGGAGAGAGAAGTAGACTGTCAGAAGGGTCAGGAATCTCTTTTCTCACCCACAGCCTTTCAGCACTGCCACAGCCAGGAGGCTCTGCAACCCAATGTCTTTTTTTCAGATTCTGTCTTTTGTGAAAACTTCCCTGAAATGCATCAAACCCTTTTAGCACCCCTTTCCTGCAACTATTCCCTTAAAACCTTTCGCTAACCCCTCCAAAACCTTTCTTCTTCTTTGAAGATCCTCCAACTCCTTCCTGCCCAGCTTGAATGCCCTCAACTGCTTTTGCTTTCCTGAAATACGACGAATACCTTCTTGTTCTCCAAAGTACCATGACTTTTTCTATCCTTTCTGCTCCAAATCTTTCTGCCACTACTACAACACTGCCTATCCTTTCTTCATCCTTGGGACAACACAATTACATCTAGTCAATACAGCCTAACAATCTGCTGCTCAGTAGGCCCCTCAGATGGCATCACTCATGCCTGCCTAAACTAGCTCCACTTGGAAAGAAATTACATCTCTCTTCTCTTTGTCACTGAAGACCCCCCTCAACATCATCACAGGACCCGCACCTGTTCTTGAGACTTTATATACATCCAGAGGGATTGTTCTGACCTGCAAAGTAGTCATGATGTCTTCCAGCAACTCTGCACCCCACGTTAACAGTTCCCTTTTGGCCTTTTTCAGTATTACAGAATCACAGAATCACAGAATGTTGGGGATTGGAAGGGACCTCGAAAGATCACGTAGTCCAATCCCCCTGCCGGAGCAGGAACCTAAACAATTTTACACAGGAAGGCATCCAGGCGGGTCTTGAATGTCTCCACAGAAGGAGACTCCACAACCTCCCTGGGCAGCCTGTTCCAGGGCTCTGTCACCCTCACTGTGAAGTAGTTTTTTCTCAAGTTTAAGCGGAACCTCCTGTGTTCCAGCTTACACCCATTGCTCCTTGTCCTATCATTGGGCATCACTGAGAAGAGCCTGGCTCCATCCTCATGACATTTGCCCTTAACATAATTGCAAACATTAATTAGGTCTCCCCTCAGTCTCCTCTTTTCCAAGCTAAAGAGACCCAGCTCCCTCAGCCTTTCCTCATACATTTCAGTTTTTACTCTACTCTCGCTTTTTCGTTTTTTTCTGCAATTAATTATTTTACTGACACAAGATGTGAGCCATAGATGTTTTCAGGAGGTGAACTAGAGGTTTTGGAAGTAGAGTGAGGACATTCTGGGCTTTTGGTACCTAGAAAGGGAATAACAAGTGGTTTGGGTCAGTGGGATAAGCATATTAACTTTCTTTTCTTTTTTTTCTTAAAGTAGCTGGCTGCATTTGAATTGTTATCTAAAGGTCATATTTATAAACATACTGTTTTATGATGTTTGCGTTTGTTTTTCAATCTATAGTAACCTTAATTTAGGCCCAGCAACAAGAATTTAGATGTAGAATTATATATATATAAAATCCCATACATACATATATTTATATATATATTTAATTCTACTTATCAATAGTAACTACAACTGTCTACACATACTTTTTTAAGGATGGATATTGGCATTTAAGTCATTCTCATGTGTAGGAGAAGGTACTAGTGACACCCAGGACAATGCTAGTAAAACTTGGCTCCAGAAAAAGCATTCTCCAATGCAATGGATACTGCCTTACCATTCTTTTGGTGAGTTGAGGCTGTATTAGGACTTTAGCATGTACTTACTGTAAATGTTACAACTACACCAAGACCTATGGTCAAGAGGGCCTTCAGGGAGTTTACCAGCTATTAGAGTTGTATTAGCTTACCTGTTTACTTGCAGGTGCTTACATTAGGTGCCAATTTCCTTGAGGTTAATTGTCTTAGCAGGTGCAACTCTGGAGTTAATTATATATATAAAAGGCAACCTAAGCATACTGGCTTGTTTTTTCAGTGAGAACAGAAGTTCTAGAATTGCTATACCGATGTATATGTGGTCCTGCAATGTGTCCAGTCTTTCTGCTCTCAAATATTCTCATCATTATGGCTGAGATGAGATCAAAAAGGGGTTAAATGAAATATTTTCCTAAAGTGTTATGGGATTTGCTGATGCTTTGTTGTTATAAAAATAAAAGGACTACAGGGGCTGTTGCTTTCTTGACTCGCTAGGAAAAAATGAATCTGTTAAACTATGTATTCCCACGCTCTGGGAATCACAACATCATGAACATAGTTGGTTTTTTGGGTAAGTGGTACCTTGACTATATGCAACATTAGAGGCATACTCAAAGAGTGAAATAGTGAGGCTGAACCTTCATAGTGAAAGTTTTACTGATTTTAGTGAGTTTAACCTAGGAGTCATTCAAGTCATTCATTCTTTGTCATCGCAATTTTTTCAGGCTGAAAGTTTTGAGTAAAGGCGAAGATGAGAAATGTGTAATATGGAGGGACTTAAAGATAACCATTGTTCATCAGTTTACTAATAATTAACATTAAAAGCTGTGAGACATTCTGCCTTCTAAATTGTTGGCATTTTTTCAATTTTTGTTAAGTATTGGATGGTTTACCTCAAATTTTTTCAGTAATGAAATTGAACTCGGTCCAAAAATGTGAAGTCAGCACAAGTTCTGAGAGCACATTGCTCACTGAGTTCTCACACTTTTAAAGCTTT
>NW_010323196.1:0-4813 GCF_000700745.2 Antrostomus carolinensis | reverse complement strand
TACTGCTGAACATGGGATCACCTACCTTGTGCTGACTAGTTAAATCTGTTGATTTTCCTGCCTTTATTTGCCTCTATTTTCCAACTGTCTGGTGTGTTGAGTTCTTCCCAGACTCACTGATCACTTGTTTACTGTGCTGGAGTTGGAGCTCTTGGCCAATTGGCTGCTGAGAAGGGAAGAACCACAGCTTCTCAGTGCATTAAATCGTCATATTAGGCTCTAGCTTGGAAAAATTTTGCTGGCTTTGTTTTCTTTTTCACAAAGCATGACATGACAAATATGCAAGATTTTCATTTGATTTTTTGTTTGGTTTGGTTTTTATAAAAAAAAAATATTTTATTTTGGGATATTTTTAAAAAAGTGTAGCTATGACAAATCTAACCAGCCCTTCTGCTGGGGTAAGAAATTTGTCTTTTTTTCATTATTGCAGTGGCCTTGCTCGGTACTGAATCATTATGCAAACATTAATAAGGGAGCTACCTTAGAAGAAACAGTAATTGAGGTGAAAGAATATTTTGGGAGGGGATGTAAGTGAAGCAACTCAAATCTGGGGCTGATGATCATTGCAACCATTAATCTTCTTCTGGGTGCAAGTGATAGTGATGACAACAATGTGACAAACTGTAAAGACCTGAGATTAATTCAGACCTGAGATTAATTGTCTGTCTCACCTGCACTCTGTCCTCTGTTCTAGTTACCCCTCAAGGGAACTACTTTTAACTTTGCAGATCAGAGATAAGTTGTAGTTGGGTATAACTTCCATACCATCCAATTCGGTTGCAGGGAAGATGATGGAGGGCAGGAAAGATTCCTTTAAAAACTGAAGGATAGACTCGTCCATCCCACAACAGCTCTGCACAGGCAGGTAATCATGAATCTGGAACTGCACTCTTGACACATTTCTAAAACAGTTCTTTTGTACCTAGCATATGTATGGATTCATACTGAGAGTGTACATATATATGCCCATATACATTACCCCAGAAAATATAGAAATTGTTCTGGGACACCTGAACTAGCATCCACACTTCTAGGGCACAGAATCCTGCATTTTCTTGTACTTGCACTGTATGTTACTTACTGAATCTTTGAGTATTTCTTGCATGTAAATCTTATCATTTTCTTACAAAGAATAATCATTGTTGGAGTACTATGTTCAAATGAATGGGTTTGAACAGGCACAGTGAGGAGAAATCTACCCCAATGGGTATTTGGTTGCATGTCCTACCAATTATCTATTTCTTCTTCCTCTGAACAGGTTTTAGAGTTACTCTTTAAGCACGCCACTTAAAGCTCTCCAAGTTTGGTAGGTGCACTCTGAGAGCCCAATGAGGACTGAAGTGAAGGAATGCCTGACTGATGAATTTTGCTTGGCCTTGGGCATGGGCTTTCAGTATGGGGGAATGCACAGAGGTGCCAGGGAAATACTTTTAAAAGACCATGTGTCTGTGGAATTTAAGAATTTCCAGGTCAGGAAACAGCTGAGCAGAGTTTTGCACAGAATATAGTCTGCTATTTAGCATCCAAATTTTACAGGAGCCCATGTCTGACTTCGGAATGCCAACATATGGAGAAAAATAAAATTAACTGCTGGGTTCAGTAGCAGCTGCTGTATACTCAATACTTTTGATCAGACCATTTTTACTTTGATTCCTGAATACAGATTTATGAGCCAGCCTTTAAAAACTCTTGGCTGAAGTTCTTAAAAGGAATTAATCTCTCTTACACTACCCATGATGAGGCCCAAAAACTACCAATGGCTAAATTCTTTAAGAAAGAAAGAAAGAATAGCTGTACCACACTAAATCATGGGTATTCTAGGCCTGGCTCCCTCCAATAATGGAAAATGTTAGATATTTGGGGTAAAGTGTAAGAGTAGGACAAACAGAATTATAATTGTCCAGGATACTCTTCAGGCAGTTCAGGGATTCCTTGTACCAGAAGGTCTGCATTTATATTTAATTGCTGTGAGTAGATTTTTTTTTTTCCCCATGAACTTACCCAAACACTTGAATACGTATTACTCTTTTTTCCTCCACTGCATCCTGCAGCAAGGAGTTCCAAGTCTTCACTGTGCTCCATATAGGAAATGTATCTTTCTGTACGTCTTTGAACCTGCTATTTACTGGGAGATAAACATTTGTTGGTGACTTCTCATTTACCTTTTCCTTGACAATCAGAATTTGAGAGGCCTTTTTATCATGTTGCATCAATATATCACCTAAGCTCAACATGAGCCTCTGTATGTATACATTTTAGGCTAGAATTTGTCCATGGACTTATACTTGTGTTCTAGAACCTCTCCTGTTCCTATATAAACTCTAATTGAATTGTATAAGCCCTAATTGAATCTGGGGTAGACTTATAGTGATTCAGGGAGATAAAAAAGCAGATTCTGTTCATATTGGCAGTGGAGATAGACTGAGGTTGCTGCACAAACAATTAAAAATCCCCTTTAATTTCCTTTGAGAGCTGAAAATACCAGAGTTGAGAATTACATGAGGTTCTTGAGCAGAAGTGTACGTGTGTGAATTTGTACATATGTCCACACAGACACACAAAACTGCCAAGGCCCTCAATGCTGGAGGAAAGGTGGTGAGGTTAGTCTAGGCAATGCTGAGTGAAGCTCAGAAGCCTGGCTTAAAGACACTAGCTACCATGGAAACTAATTTGAGCTAATAACTGAAGGACTTGTTAACTGTGGGAACAAAACGGGAGTGTCTATTTGTCAATATCACAATTACCTGCAATTAATCTTGCATATTAGGATTGTCTTGAGTTACCTGCGTAAAGCACTATTCCCTTTGTTACAAGTCTTATCTGAGTGGGGTCAGTATGACCTTAGCAGGAGTTCATGGGTTTGAGAGTCAACTTGAGAATCTGTTTTATGATACATTATTTTAATAGTAGTTCAGGTACAGCTCTTCCACTGCATCTTTCATTTCAGCCTTTAAAACCTAAATTCTTTGCAGATGGCAATCTGGATAGAGGAGAAGTAGTGGAAAAGTCTGTTATAAACTGTCACAGCAAACTAAATCTGGCTGCAGTCATAAGAGTAGCAGTTAAATTATCCCACAACATCAGCGGTAGCTTTTATGTGAAAACATGATCATGTGCAATGTTTGAGGGCTATTGCTACCATTGGTTTTGGAGATGAATGTTTGTATTTCAAATTCATTAAGAATCTTTGAAGATAAGTGTGTGTGTGTGTCTCTGTGTACAAAATATGCCCTTAGGGGTTCTTTAAACCATGTTAAATTTACAATATTATAACTTGACAGGCATCAGCAGAGGCATCCCTGACTTACTCAGGCATAAAAAATAACAGAACTGAGCCTGTACATCACATGAATGCTTGGTATCTTGTTTATGTATATTTATACACCAATATAATACATAATATTGTGTAAGCATAGACACAACACAACTCCTAATTAATTGTTTTGCACATAACTGTAGTTGACATTGGTTAGAAGTATCAAGAGGTAAAACCCTGTTGAGTTTGCACCTCATCTCACCAATCCGAAATAGAGCAGTCATGAGCTGAGCTGCATTTTAGACAATGAGTCAGGACACAGGATGATACAGCACAATTTTGTGGGCTTTTTGATATTCCACATCTCTGATTACCATACATTTTTAATGCAGAGTTACCAATACAATACTGGTATGAAGTATAGCTAAAGAGAATGCAAAAGAGTTTAATAATATCTCCAGGGCTTTCTCAGTGTGTAAGGTTATCCAGCCTGTTTACAGACCACAATCTGCTAGAATAAAACAAAATCACACCAAACCTTTGCCCTGAAGACATAACTAGCAATGTTAAGAAACTTATGATACCCCAGGGACAGTAGTTGCATCCCTACTTCACTACATTACTATTGTCGAAAATATTGCTTAGTTGTTTATTTAACTGGAATTAGCAGATTAGGAAGTAGTGTTTTAGTGAATACCTAACATCTGTGAAAGCAATTTCAGTTTAATAGGCTGCAACAGACACCATATAATCACTTTTGGGAAGTATTTGAGCAAATGTAGTTGTGACTACAGTTTCTTCTTTTTCCTGTCTTCTCTGGGTCAGTTCTGATAACAGCTAAATGGGCTCTTTAATCTCACTTCTTATTAAGTATTCACTTTGCCACTAGTGATTCAGAAATAGCCTTGCGTAAGGTATTGAAGAACAAGTAAGCCAAATCAACATTTCAAGACACTCATATGGCTTTCATATAGCTGGGTAGTGTGTGTCTTTTCACAATTGCAAACCTTTCTTCAAGCTGGATGTTAACACTTTCAGAGTAACTTTTAATGCCAAAACGACGTTCCTCCCTTTCAGTTCAAAGAAAACACATCATCTGTCATAATATGAAATGTAGATTTAACGCAAGTGTCAAGTCAGGCACTTGGTAATGAGGTAAAAACCCTTGAGATTTTAAGTCTCTCTTCCACGCTATCCTATTACAGGGAGGGGAAAGGAAAGAACTGTTTCTCTGGCACTTAGCAGCTTTTCTGTGTCCCTTATCTATCCTTCCCGGACATCTTCTGTAAATTACTGTATTTTTCCTGGCAGTGTCCCTGAGAAGGGAGGAAGGTGTGATAATGCTTGCTCTGTGGCCGGGGGAAACTAGGGTACAGACTAGCCACAGCCCAGCCCCGCCGAGGTCTGCCCAGAGCCCCCAGCCCCTGTTTGGGGTGGAGTGGGGGGTGCCGGGTCCCGAGGGGAAGGGCAGCGAGCCTTCAACTCTAACCTGCATCCCGCAAGAAAGCCCGAGGGGACGCGGCGGTGGCGGGAGCAGTGGGAAAGGGGGGAAGCAAC
>NW_010323195.1:957-1926 GCF_000700745.2 Antrostomus carolinensis | reverse complement strand
GGTTTTCTAACAAGAGTGTGGATGTCAGGAAGGAGGAATGCTGGTGCAGGCCTGAAGAGAACGTGAACTCCAGAAGTGTCTCTCACAAGGAGTGAGCTCACCCAGGAAGCCACCTGCAGAGCCAGGATGGAGCTGTGGGACAGGGCAGGGTGTCACTCACTACAGAAAGACAAACAGGACATGGCAGAAGCAGAGGGAGGCCCTCACCAGACCCTTGAGAAATGCCACACCTTCCCTGTCAGCTGCCTGAGAGGCTGTTGGAGCTTCAGTCCCAGAGGGCCCCTGATTGTAGGGCCAGGGTCACTTTGGAATCTGTGCCTCCCCTCAGGGTGACAGTGCCACCTCTCCAATGACACTGGTTAAACCAACAGTCCATCAACTTTCTCCTCCTCCATGAAAGAAGACAAAACAATCAGTTATTTACAGAAAGTGTCTGAAAAAGTTCACCACAAGAATGTCCATATCAGAAGGCCTAGCAAATCTTAAAAAACCAGGGTCTCTTGCTTTCTGTGCAGGTGCTTCTAGAGAGAGAGCAGGAGCAGACTGCTTCATCAGAGATGCCATGGCAGACTCAGGGAGAGCTGTTCCCAGCCCGAGAGCAGGAAGAGCAGCTCAGGCAGCAGGTGGAAGAGGCACGTTCAGTGTCCATTTGCAGAGGAATCATTGGAGTGATCACTCTCATCATCTGCATCCGAGTCATCACTCAATGATTCACCCGCCTGATGCCTTTCAGGTTGGTCACGGTTTCCATCCTGCTCGTCGGCTGGATTCTGCCTCTGCGGTCGCAGGTCAGGGCGAACACATTTCGAAGGTACCCAGCGTACCCCAGTATCTGTGGATACACAAGCATACCTGCACCCCGAAGCGATAAGGTCATAGGGACCTTCCCACTGTTTGGTGACTAAATTCTGCACCCGAACCTTCGCCCGAGGCTGATGTGCCTCGTCCACAGCCTGCAACGAGAGATGG
>NW_010323195.1:0-810 GCF_000700745.2 Antrostomus carolinensis | reverse complement strand
AGCCTGACCAGTCGGAGAATGAGGGATACCAAACTTGTGTGAGACACCCCACAACTGCAGGAACTGCCGCACCTTTTGCGATGCGTAAGCAGGACCATTGTCGGTTTTCACAGCAGAAGGTATGCCCAGAACGGCAAAGGCCTGCCTCCAGTGGGCGAGGACATCACGGGCCTTCTCCCCAGTGTGAGCCAAAGCCCACATCGCAGAGGAGAACCGTGTCCACCGTGACATGCACATACTTGAGCCGGCCAAACTCGGCAATCTGGGTGACATCGGTCTGCCAAAGCTCCAAGGCCCTAAGGCCCCTGGGGTTTACCCCTGCTGGCAAAGGTGGAGCAAGTGCATGGCAGTCATCACATGACTCAACAATGTCACGAGCCTCAGTTGGCGTCAGCTGAAACTGCTTCTGCAGGGTATGTGCATTTTGGTGGAAAAACCCATGCGATGCCTCGGCCTGCGCGAGTGTATCAGGCTGAGGCGCCACCCACGCTGGGTTAGCCAACTTGTCAGCCCTTGAGTTACCTTCCACAATAAAGCCTGGCAAATCGGTGTGACTCCTCACATGCAGAACATAAAAGGGATGAACCCGGGCCTGAATGGCACACCACAAGGTCTTCAGTAAATGAAACAAGGCAGGATTACTGACCTCCTTCAAAACCGAATGACCCAACCGCTGTGCGATATCAGCCACATAGGCGGAATCCGTGACCAAGTTGAAAGGTTCCTGGGAAAATTTCTCAAATGCCATGACAGCAGCCCTCAGTTCAACCAATTGGGCTGACCCATCCTCATGGCCTTCCAGAACCTGCC
>NW_010323194.1:12044-15474 GCF_000700745.2 Antrostomus carolinensis | reverse complement strand
CCTGGTACAAAGGTTGTGCTCAGCAGGGTTGGAGCGTGCGTGTGCGTGCAATGCCGCAGCTCCCAGCATCGCACCGGCACGATTCCAGCGCAATGAGCTGGCAGGGCTGGGGGTACAGGGGCAGAGAGGATTCTTTGGAGCATCCCAAGCCCCTGAGCTCGTTTACCTGCCAGGCCTCAGGAGACCCCTGCATGTTGGCTCATGCATGTGCAAGCCACAGCATCATCAGTCCCCATCCACCTTGGCTGCAGTGGTCCTTGCTCACAGGGTCCCCAGGGCTGTCCCCGCTGGTGCCACAGGTTTGTAGCTGGAGGGGACCTTGCACCCCTCACCTGCACCCATGGTTGGTGCTCGCACCCATTTCTGCAAAGTGCTGCTGTGATTGCAAGGTCTAGAACATCCAAAGACACCTACACGGATAAAAGGGAAGCGGCCAAGTGCTGCATGGCAGCTGCAGCCATCCTGGTGTGGTAACTCACTGTCCCTTCTCTCCCAGGGGACAGATGGGGCAAAGCCTGGGAGGGAAGGGAGGAAAGGTGCACGATGCCAGGGCTGTTCCAGGGGAGCACAGAGGGGCAAGTCCCCAGGTCTACCTGTGCCTGTCCCCCGTGGATAGGGGTGCAAGGAAGCTCATTGAGAGCCCTCCATGTGTTCTTCAAGCCCCTTCCCCAACCAGCACCCATCTCCATCCCCATCCCCATCCTTGTTCCCATCCCCATCCCCATCCCTGTGTTCATCCTTTTCCCCATCCCTGTCCCCATCCCCATTCCTGTGGCTGCCCCTCGCCCCACAGTCACACCAGGGCTGAGCTGTGCCCTTGCCCCTGCTGAGCCCTTCACCTCTCCCTCTCATTTCTTGTCTTCCCAGGGGCGCTTTCTCCATCGTTCGGAGATGCGTGAAGGTGTTGGCAGGACAAGAGTATGCAGCCAAGATCATCAACACCAAGAAGCTGTCTGCTCGAGGTAGGTGCTGGGGGTGTTTTCGGGGAGGCGAGAGGCAAGCAGGGTTTGTTTGTTCCCTCTGCATGGTGCCAGGTTGATGCCTTTGATGTGTGGCGAGGTGGGGGGTGTTTGATGTGCAGTAGGAGACCCCCTTATCCCACCCCCTCTCCACTGCGTCACACACTGAGCTTCTTGATGGATGAGGTGAATGTCCTGAGGAGACATCATCACATCCTATCCGATCACAGGGGTGCACCTGCAGCTCAGCTGTGCCAGGGCTCTGAGGGGCTCCTGGACCCCAGCCTGCCAGGGGAGGTGTAGAACCCCATTTCTCTCCTTGAGCAGTCACAGAAAACTTCTGCCAGCCCTTGCCCCAAGGCAGGGACCCCTTGCCCACAGGCACCTGTCAGAGGAGCTGTGATGTGGAGGATGAGGAGGATGGGACAGCAGCTGCTGTGTCCACAGCTCTGGCCCTTCCTTGCTGGGTGCACTGGAGAGTGCAGGATGGGTGCTGGGAGTGAGTGCCCTGCTGAGAGGGTTTAATTAACTCCCTCCCTCGGTTTCTCTCCCTGACGCCACTGCTCACCTCCAAAGGCAAAAATGAAACACAGAAAAGTGTCAAACTCCTTTCTGACCTCAAATTAAACCAGTGCTTTGCAATCTCCCTCCCACAGCGCTGCCAAAGTGGCACAGCACTGGCACTGAGCTCTCCCAGCTGCCCCTCTCTTTGGGGACACAGACCATTGTCTTCCTCCAAGGCTGAAGGCTCCCAGCCCCAGACAGGGTGTGTGGTGCTGGCCTCAGCACTCAGCTCCTGCCTGCGCATCCCAGCTGGCAGCCGGGTGGGCAGCAAATGCCTCCCAGTTTGCAGAGCTGCATGGAGGAGCAGATTGAGCCGCCTTCCCTCTGCTCCCTCCTGCCTCCGCTCGCCTGCTCCGGCAGTTTGTCCCTCTCCATCCTCTTCTCTTGAAAACTCCTTATTTCTGCAGTGCTAGCACAGGGGAATGGCCCTCCCCAGGCTGGGAGCAATCCCCAAAGGGACATATCCCCACTGAGATGTGCCACATCCCCACTGAGATGTGCCACTGGCTGTGTCACACGTGAAGGGCACAAGTGTGGGTGTGCAGGGGGGAGAGGGGTCGGGGGGAAGGTGAGAGAAGCAGCAAAATGACAGAACAAGGGGAAATGGCTCTAAACTGGAAGAGGGGAGGTTTAGATTAGATATTAGGAAGAAATTCTTCACTGTGAGGGTGGTCAGACACTGGAACAGGTTGCCCAGAGAAGCTGTGGCTGCTCCTCCCTGGAAGTGTTCAAGGCCAGGTTGGATGAGGCTTTGAGCAACCTGGTCTAGTGGAAGGTGTCCCTGCTGATGGCAGGGGGGTTGGAACTGGATGAGCTTTAAGGTCCCTTCCAAACCATTCCATGATTCTATGAAATATCCCCATGATCTCTTCAGACATCCTCCTGGCCACTGACACGGGGAGCCAGCAGTAGAGAAACTGGAGTTTTTGGAGGATAGAAGGATTTGGGGTCCAGGCAGCAGCTGGATTTGTGGAGCAGGAGGGGCTGTGGCCATAGCTCACTGCCTCCAGCAGCGCTTCTCTGCATGGGGGACATGCTGTGCTGTGCAATGCCGTGTGGGCAGGAGGACACTCTGACCCACAGCAGCTACCCCTCAAGCTCAGCAGGGTCCCTCTGTTTGAGGGACATCCCCCTGTCCCAGCACATCCATCCCACCCACACACAAAGCCCCTGCAAACTGTATCCTGGAGGTTTGCACATCCAGGGTGTCCCCTGCCGGCCTGTGGCCCCGTGGGGGGGTTATATCCACACGATGCTCAGAGGAAAACGCAGACCTGGGTTCGCTGCAGAGCGAGACTCTGGGGTGTGAGCCTGCAAGGTGACAGTGACAGCGCCGAGAGACGAGCAGCCCTAATTATATCCTTGCTTCTCCTGGGTGCTGGGTTCCTGTTAGCATGGTGTGCCTGCAGACAAGGCACCTCCACGCAGGGTGGCTGGGTCAGGTATAAGGAGGCAGAAAAGTGAAGAAGCAGGGAAAAAGAAACAAAATGATTTGAGAATTCATTCTGGGCTGCCCCAGAGCAGAGGCTTTTTTGGCTCAGCTCAACTGGCTTTGCCCAGAGCTCCACTGACTCACACCCCTGAGCCTGGAGAAAGCTGGGTAGAGGGACCTGCGCTGCCTGTTTGGAGCCAGGCACCAGAACACAGCAAATATTCAGAGCCAGGGGTTTGCAATGTAAGAGAGCAAAGACCTAATGTGAAACAGCTGGGGATGGAGAGGGGGAGCGGAGCAGACAGCCCTGTTTCAGCTTGACATCTCTGACTGGTCAGCTCCATCTTCAACTCTTCAAATTGTACCACGCGGGGACAGAAATGTCCTTGCTGATTGCCTGTGCTTGGCTGAGTGAGAGAAAACAGAGCAGGCGCTGCTGGCAGGGATAACCCCGGCAGCTCCGGGGATTCGGGAG
>NW_010323194.1:6613-12011 GCF_000700745.2 Antrostomus carolinensis | reverse complement strand
GAGCAAGGGACCATCCAAAGCTCAGGACTGCCCATGGCATCGGTGCCTGGGGGGTTGGCTGAGTGCTGCATCTCTGCTGGGGTACCATCCATCAGGAGCCGATGCTGAATGTGTCCCCAAAACTGTTATTCTTGGAAAGGTTTGCTCCTTGCCAGCTGCTCCATCTTCCCCAGGTTTCCTGTGCTGACACCTCCTCTGAGAGAGCACGGCAGGAGCTGAGAGTGGTTTATTCCCCTTCCCCAGCCCCTAATTTAGGGCCATTGCCTCTTTCAGATCACCAGAAGCTGGAACGAGAAGCTCGGATCTGCCGTCTCCTGAAGCACCCCAACATCGGTAAGCACACCCTGCTCCCTCCACATGCCAGGTGGAGAGCTGGGCAAACCTCCCTGTGCTCCATGTCCATGCTCCATGTCCATGCTCTGTGCCCAGCTCCGTGCCTGGCTCCACTGCCTGCCGGGGTTTGGGGGTCCCCATCAATGACCCAGCCCTGCCTGCAGCAGCACAGGCTGTTTGTCCTTCCCTCATGCACCAGCCACCTTGGAGAGATGGAGAAGGGGCTCAGAGGGAGCCCACTCTGTTGATCCATGGAGCCATCCCTCCTCTTCCTCATGGAGAGGCAGCATCTTCAAACGGGGTCATGGGAAGAAAGGTCTCCACCGAGTGCAGGGGGATTGAAGTAGGTCCTACCTAACCCACTTGGCCATAGCTCCCTGGGGAAGAAGCAGGGCCCCAGAAGGCTGCAAGGGACTATTTTTACTCCTCTCCTCTCCCCTCCTCGGGTGCTGTATTCCTCTGCATGCTCCAAAAAGCGGCTGCAGCTCCGAGCAGCAGCAGCGGCAGCGCGGGGCGTGTAGGAGGAGCGATGGCGGGGGGAAGCGAAGACTTTCCCACCGACCGTCCATCTGAGAGTAGCCTCCTTCGGAAAAGCTGTTTCAGGAAAACTCCTGAGCCCCTGCAAAAGACAAAAATAGGCCAGAAGGAGAGAGAGAGAGAGAGGGAGAGGGAGAGGGGAGGGGAAAAAACTGCAGTAAAAAAAAAAAATCCCAAACCCAGCCTTGAGAGTGGTGCTGATGCAGACTGTCTGTCCTTGGGGATGGTCCAGCAGCAGGAGCAGGGATGAACCCCTTCTCCCCAGCGCTGCATCCTGGGATGTGCCAACCCTGGTGGGATTGTGAAGCTTTTGGGAAAGCATTCTGGGGTAGGACAGGAGCTCTGCAGCCCTCGTATCCCGTAGCCCTCTTATCCCTCATCCAGGAGCTGGGAGGTTTCTCCTTTGGCTGAGCTCCTCACTGCTCCCAGGGGTCTGGATCTGTCCTTTCCCAGGAACCATCAGCAGATCCAGGGATCCAGACCTGGGACCAGCCACTGGGATCAGCCATGCGGCTCCTGCCCCATAAATATTCCAGTTCAGAAAAAGCCTGTCAGCTTCCATCTGTCTCAGGCAGACAGCTGTGTGGCAGGTCTCCCCTGCACTGCCGGGATGCTGGACCCCAACGGATCTGGCCAGTGTCCTTCCCCTGCCTCTGCTCTGGTGGGAGGGATGCTGCCCACACAGTCCAGCCTCCCCTGGTCAGAGCAGCAGCCAGGGCCTTTCCTCTGCACCAAAATACACGGGGGTGTTGCTGAGACCCAAAGGAAATGCTCTGTCAATTGTGTGAATAGTGAGAAGTGATAAAAATGGAGGAATCCACCCCAGGAAGACTTGCAGGACGGTAGCTGGGCCATGCAGCTGGAGTTCCCCAGGCTCCCAGCCTGGCCTCAGCTTTTCCTTAGAGCTGTCTTCCTCCCTCCCCTCTCCATCACCTGCCCCTGGGGCTGGCGGGGTCGCCGAGGACAGAAAACCCTCACTGCACAGGCTTGGAAGGGGTTAACGGCAAAAGATACTAAAATCTGGCTGCTATTTATACCCAGGAGGCTCTTTTCCACCCCCCCACCCTACACCCTCACCCACCCCACTGCTCCTGCTGCCTGGAAACTTGGGCTCCAGCTTCCCTTGCGTGCAGCACAAGGCGGTTAATTACCCACCCAGGAGCTGGAACGAGCTGTGCTGCTGAGACCAGCCCTAACGAGAGGAAGAGGAGCCATCGCTGCCAGGAGCATGGAGCAGGCCAGGCAGAAAACCCCTCTCCATCCCTCCTTGGCAGGAGCACCCCAGCTGCCGAGGGGCTCTGCTGGCTCCACACTCATTCCCTGCAGCGTGGGGGGGTCCCTCTGTATCCCATGGGAATGCTGTGGTGCAGCCACGGGCTTGGAGGAACCATCCTGCAGCATGTCCAGAGGAAAACATTGCAGAGAAAGCCATACATGGGTGGTTGAGGGCAGGTCCAAGACCCCACAGCACATCCACGGCACCCAGGAGAGCCGCTGTTTCCCAAAGCTGCACGTCCTTGCAGGGAAGTCTTGCTTTATCAAGGAAACTTTGGCTACACCTAGCCATGGAGTTTTAACTCCAGGTACCCATCATCTCCTGACCCTCAGTCCCAAAGCTGTGTCCTGCTCCTGCCTTGGCTCTCGGCACTGAGCTGGAGTGGTTTGGCCATCGCGGCTGTTCCTGTCTGTGGTCAGTAACAGGCATTTGCAGGCCCAGGCTGTGTTTAGAGCAGTGGCTCCTTCTTACACCTCCTCAGCTCCTGGCAGCCATGGGCATTGGGACTTCCCCAGGCAGGGGATATATCTGGACCATCTGCTTAGAGTTAATGATGGCCCTGTCCACACCAAACTCACCTAATCCTCCTTTGAACACTTTGGCTTCTGCAGGATCCCAGGCACAATCCCCCCCAATCCCTCTTGGGTGAGATGAAACAGGAGGAAACGTGTTTCTTCCAGCAGAGGAAGGAAGGCAGAAAAGCTGGGATTATATGTTGGAGTAAAACAGGGAGCAGATACTGATATTGGAGCACGGGGGATGTCTGTGGAGACAAGCAGTGGGGAAGAATAACCAGGGAATAAGATGAGAAAATTGTGTTGATAGACAAGACCAAGAGGAAAGATGCTGTCTGGCTCAGCAGACCTCCCCTGCCCCTTGCCCTGGCCAGGATGAGGTGATGCTGCTGGCACCTTGCTCTTAGCAGCGTCTGGATCTGCCCGCTGAGCTCGGAGGAAGGGGTTGGACCAGCAAAGCAGCATTTGATGGCCCAGGAGATGAAAGTGATGCAGCACCAGTGTCTGCACTCAGCTTTTGGGCTCGTTACATCCCCCAGCTCAGACTCGAGTCTGGAGATGTTTCCATACAGGGCTCAGCTGGTTTAGCTGTGGTAAAATGGGCTAGGAGCAAAAATTCCCACAGAATCAGTCACCTGAACATTTCCTTTTCTTCCCTGGTTTCCAAAAATCTCAAAGATGTTTAAAGTTGTATCGGGCTGGAATCAGATGAGCAGAGTGTCCTCTCTATCACACAGAGAGGAAGGGTTAAACATTTACAGCCCCAAGGAAATCAGAACAAATGTGATGTGAGAGCCAGAGGATGCTGGCTCAGTCTTTATTTGTACATCCTACCTGTCTGTGTGCCTGTCCCCTCCCTGCACACCCGCCTGCTAAGCTGTGAGTGGGGATCTCAGCCTCAATCACCAGAACCCAGCTCAGGGTGGGAGGTTGCACCCGGCTGTACCTGGCAAGATGTACCCGAGGAGCGAGGATGCTCCTTGGCGTGATGAGCGGGGTGAGATGCCAGCCCTGTGGGGACAGTGCTTCCTCTGAAGGAAACTCATCCTGTGGTGATTCCTGGATATCCCCAACCCAAGACTTCCCAAGGAGAAAAGGAAGGTCAGAAGCAGAAAATAAAAAACCCATGTTGGTGCCAGGGCCGGCAGCCCAGTGCCCTGGCTGAGCTCTCCCTGTGCCTGGGCACATCTCCTGCTGGGGCAGAGGGCTGGGCTGGGGGCACCCACCCTTGTCCAGCACCCAAGATAGCCCAGCAGCTGCCTGGGACCTCGGCCAGGCACCAGCCCCGGGCAGCCCCTGATTTGGATGTGACCTTTGAGCCTTGCACTGCTGCCAGAGGCTGGGGCCAGGGCTGGGGTCCGCTGAGCTCTCCCTGTGCCTGGGCACATCTCCTGCTGGGGCAGAGGGCTGGGCTGGGGGCACCCACCCTTGTCCAGCACCCAAGATAGCCCAGCAGCTGCCTGGGACCTCGGCCAGGCACCAGCCCCGGGCAGCCCCTGATTTGGATGTGACCTTTGAGCCTTGCACCGCTGCCAGAGGCTGGGGCCAGGGCTGGGGTCCCCTGTTGAGCAGGGACCCCTCCACCCAGCTGGTGGCAATAACAAGAGGAAGAGGAATAGCCCTGCTCTGCCCTTCCTCAGCTCCTGCTTGTGCCCAAAGGGGAGCAAAGGCGTTCCTGGGGAGCGGGGTGGGATGTGGGTGTACCCTGTAACCCTTCTGTCTCTGCCGCAGTGAGGCTCCACGACAGCATCTCAGAAGAGGGCCACCACTACCTGATATTTGACCTGTGAGTAATGGTTAAATACATCCCCTAATCCACCGCCAACTGCACGCTTCCACCCTGGGGTGACGTGCCCTGCACCCCCACAGCCCCCCCTGAGCTTTTCCCCCACCTCCACCTCACCCCAGCCTTTCTTGGGCAGGTGTCCTGTACCCCCAGTATTCCCCCCATGCCTGGTGCAGCAGCATTTTGGGGAGGTGTGTGCCAGGGCTGGGCGTGCTGTAAATCAATCCAGCTCCCTTGTGTGCTGCACTGAGCTGGCCGAGCGTGACTCTCCTGTTTTCTCACAGGGTCACTGGCGGGGAGCTGTTTGAGGACATTGTGGCCAGGGAATACTACAGCGAAGCAGATGCCAGGTGAGCATGGACACACGCTGGGCCATGGAGGGGACAGCAGTTGTCCTCTTCTCTCATGAGCTGCTCCCTCCCAGGGTCCAACGCGCCTGGCTTTCTGCAGCATGAGCTCCTTCCATGCTGGGAGGTGTTTTACAGCCGTTCCACAGCACATACTCATAAACCAGATGTGTGGAGAAAAGAAAAAAAAAGAAAAAGAAGAAAAAAAGCTCCTTTTAACTCACTCAGCTCCTGTGCCAAGAAGTGTGTGTGTTACCGCAGGGCTGGTCCCCTCCTCCAGCCAGGCAGCTGCCAGCATCGCTCGCAGCGTCCTCCTTCCCTGGGCTGGTGGCAAAGCCTGCACCTGACCTCCCCTCAAAGAACTGGGGACAGTGGGGCTCCTTGGATGGGGGACAATGAGGTCTCCTGGACTGGGGTCTGTGAGATTCCCCAGGCTGGGGACAGCGGGTTTCCCTGGACTGGGGTCAGTGAGGTTCCCTGGACTGGGGACACTGGGGGTGCCCAGACTGGGGTCAGTGAGGTTCCCTGGACTGAGGACACTGGAGGTCCCCAGACTGGGGACAATGAGTTTCCACCAGCCAGGAGCATGACAGCACAGACACCC